>NC_069503.1:183919782-184167282 GCF_027579735.1 Bombina bombina | reverse complement strand
TCATGCAAGACTAGCTAGATTTGTGTTGTATACAGTAACAGTAATCTGTATATGACCATTAATTTATAATAAATTTGGTACAAGGGATTCACACAAATAATCACTTTACTTATAGTAACTAAAGGAACAGAACTTGAATCCTTAATTATTACTTCAGATGATTCAGGTTGGTAGACAATGCAGTAGCACACCAGGGATGTCAACCAGTAATTATCTGAGGTGTTTTGGGATGGGGAGGTGAGGGAGACTTGTAGAGGTTGCTCAAGTGTGGGTAGAGCTACAGGAGGAAGGGGTTGGGTTGGGAGTGCGCCATGGGTAGGGTTGCCACCCATCCCTTAAAATACAGAACACTTATAAGTTACACATGCTGCAGGGTGTGCAGGGAAGAATATGAAAAGTGCTGTCCAGAAACACAATACATGTTCCTCCCTGCACACCCTGCAGCATGTGTAAATCATAAGTATCCAGGAAAACATGGCTGAGGTGGCAACCCTAGCCATGGGCAAGATCAGACATGTTGTAGGGTTCGCTGAGTTAGGACATGTTGTGGGCGGAGCCACAGTAGGAAGGGGTGGGGCTGGGAGTGCGCCATGGGCAAGGTTAGAAATGTTGTAGACAAGGTTGGCTGAGTCAGGGCATGTTATGGGTGTAGCCACAGTAGGAAGGGCTGGGTCTGGGAGTGCACAATGGGCAAGGTTAGGCATGTTGTAGGGTTTACTGAGTCAGGGCATGTTATGGGCGGAGCCACAGTAGGAAGGGGAGGGGCTTGGAGTGTGCCATGGGCAAGGTTAGACATGTTGTAAGGTTGGCTGACTCAGGGCATGTTGTGGGAGAAGCCATGATTTTTCCTGGTTTCATTCTGAAACACAGGAAATGTAACTTGATACAGGAAGCTGTAGCATAATAATTGTTAAAGGGACAGTCAACACCAGAATTTTTGTTGTTTTAAAAGATAGATAATCCCTTAATTACCCATAACCCAGTTTTGCATAATCAACACAGTTATAATAATACACATTTTACCTCTGTAATTACCTTGTATCTAAGCCTCAGTAGACTGCCCCCTTATTTCAGTTCTTTTGACAGACTTGCATTTTAGCCAATCAGTGCTCACTCCTCTGTAAATTCACGTGCATGAGCTCAATGTTATCTATATGAAACACATGGGCTAACGCCCTCTAGTGGTGAAAAACTGTCAAAATGCATTTAGATTAGTGGTGGCCTTCAAGGTCTAAGAAATTGGCATATGAACCTCCTAGCTTTAGCTTTTAACTACGAATACCAAGAGGACAAAGCAAAATTGGTCATAAAAGTAAATTGGAAAATTGTTTAAAATTACATGCCCTATTTGAATCATGAATGTTTTTTTGGACTTGACTGTCCATTTAACTTACTGAATTTTGGAGTAGCATTATAACTTATATTAACTAATAATGGTATAAAGTAGTAAAGTCTTAAAATGATAACACATAAGTGTAGAATTAGTGTACTAAACACCAGTTTTCTTGTTTATTATTTTTCTCTTTTATTTGGACAGTTATTGTATTGGGTGGTAGCACCAAGTAGTATACCTGCATTCTACATAATTATATACAAAGTGCCAGATACAAATCTTCCTCTTTCATAAATCGCTATTGAAGATCTCATATCTTTAGAAAGATATAAATAAACTAGACACTCTTCATATGAGGGTTACTAAAATGGTGCACAGTCCAAATAATAACACTGATAGGGAAAAGTGTAATATGTATAGCTTGCTGGAGTGAAGCGAGATATGTAATATTATAGAAACTCTCAAGAAGATAATAACACTGAGAATGAAAGCAATTTTCACAAATAGAACAAGACCAGAACAAGAGGTCAAGATCACAAGTTGCAGAGTAGCAGGTTCAGGGGTAATTTGCAGAAACACTTCTTTATAAAAAAGGTGGGTGATTTATGGAATATGCTCCATATAGGTGTTAAAGGGAAAGTAAGCATCTTGTAATTACAAGACATGTCGGTTGTCTTGCTATAGAATTACATTTCAGCCAAGTCTAAACATTTTTAAAATAACTTAACACATTGTTTGCTGAAATTGTTTTTCAATAGCAAAACTCCACCTACCAATTGCTTTATTTAGAGGAGTCAATCCTGGTTTGAGTCTGCAGACAACAAGGCTAGTCATATGGTCTTTAAAGGGACAATGAACCCAATTTTTTTTCTTTCATGATTCAGATAGAGCATGCAATTTTAAGCAACGTTCTAATTTACTCCTATTATCAAATGTTCTTCATTCTCTTGGTATCTTTATTTGAAAAGCAAGAATGTAAGTTTAGATCCCGGCCCATTTTTGTTGAACAACCTGGGTTGTTCTTGCTGATTAGTGGATTAATTTAACCGACCAATAAACAAGTGCTGTCCAGAGTCTGAACCAAATAATAGCTTAGATGCCTTCTTTTTTCAAATAAAGATAGCAAGAGAACAAAGAAAAATTGATAATAGGAGTAAATTAGAAAGTTGCTTAAAATTGCATGCTCTATCTGAATCATGAAAGGACAAAATGTGGGTTCAGTGTCCCTTTAAGTTAGTATAAAGTTTATAATGAAAATTTATTGAAAATATGTTTTATTATGCATAACTAAACATTTTATATTGCAACCTCAAGTTATTCCCTATGAGAGAATTTAGAAATGTCTGGGATACACATGAGGCTATCCTAACAATTAAAGGGACATGATGCCCAAAAATATTTTTTCTTCCCTTTAGAAATATTTTGAAAATGTATTGCAGTGCTTTGATTTTGAAAAATGTATATTCTTGTGCTGAATAAACACTTTTTATTATTATTATTATTATTATTATTATTATTATTATTGGTTATTTGTAGAGTGCCAACAGATTCCGCAGTGCTAGTTTTTATGTGAGATGTGTCGCTGACAAGCAGTGAACAACAGATACCTAGGTATCAGCTGCACTTCCTGCTTTTAACATAATAGAAAAGTAATGTCCCTTTAAATAATAATAGTAATTCCCTGATATATATATATGTGTTTGTGTGTGTGTGTGTGTTTCTATTAAATAGAATAGCAATAAATAATGATTAACAATAATAGTTAACCTGTGCTGTTAATAAACCAGTTTTTGCTTGGTTGATAATTAATTTGGATGCTATAAATAACGTTACTGCACATTTTAACAAGAACTAACGTTTTAATTGTACTGTTAAACCCAATGACCAATTTTACCTGCTGGAGAGCTAATTTTCCTTTATTTTGTCATTTGAAATAGCTGTTTTAGTTGTTGAAACTACCGCCTACACTGAAAATGTCAGTACCACAGGTATTGGCTGTGGATAAGCTTAGTTAACAAGAGGCAGCAGAAGAATCAGCTTCCATTTTTATTGAATTTTTGAATAACTATATAAAAAGAAGAATAAACTCCTCATATTTATCTTCCTGTTGCTTTATTGAATATATTTGAGAAGCCACTTGGCACAATAACTTATCTGAGTGGCATATCCACTATACATCCAACATGCCTTCCTCCTGTGTGCCTTGTTACTCATAGACTGAGTGGCTTAGTTATTTATTTCTATGCATGAACTCTTGTGTTTAAATGAGGTTGAAAAATGTAACAATCCCTGGTAATGTTTACCTTTGCCATTGTCTCATACAATATTGCATCCATGTACGTTACTGTAAGATGGCACACAAAAGTCATTCTGAATCCATAGCAGCTTACTTGTCAGGTCAAAAGTAAGAAATCAAAGTGTTGTGATACATAGCAATGGCTTATAAAAAATGAAAATTGCTTCTCAGTTGAGGTTAAGGGGTAGATTTAACAAATGCCGGGCGGACATAATTTGCCGTAGCGAATCATGTCCCCCCGACATCGCTAAATGCAGACAGCATACACTATCGGCATTTAACATTGCACAAGCATTTCTTGTGAAATGCTTGTACAATGCAGCCCCCTTCACATTCGCGCTAGCAGGGGGTGTCAATCATCCCGATCGTATCAGACCGTATACGACCGCTGCTTTTCTTAACATAAGTTTCAGGCGGACCTGAAACTTCGGGGGCAGAAAGCAGCATCCGCTGGCTGTTAAATCTACCCTCATTAATCTAATACCTTCTTTAATGAGCATTTGCAACAGTAACTGTAATTTAATCAATTTTATGCTTTTTTGTGAATAAGTTAGAGGTAGAGATCCTGTGTAAATAAAAGTTACTGAATATAAAATCGAGCTATGGATGGAAAGAACTTTGTACAGCTGGGAAGGGGAAAAAAATGTTGTTCAAGTCTGTTATTTTCATTATAATTTTTGCATATTTTTTGCATATTTTAGCTATTCAATGGAGCTTGAAAGTTTAACATCAATCTCAAATGTCCTCTTTGTTCTAAGACTTGTCTGAGAGTATATTTGTAAAAAAGAAGGTTTAGCATGGTTTGGAAAAAAATCTTTTTATATTATTCACACACCTATCAGATGCTTCAGTTTAATTTTAATTTAAACACACTATGGCTAATTCATTTTCTATCCATCATTTGAAAAGGTATAAAATTTGAGTCAGAAGTGTCACACGGAAATTGGATTTCCACTTGCTATTGGAATATTTGCCAAATCTCTACAATAAATGCATTAATGATACACTAGGGTCTAATGCATATACAGTCGTATGCAAAAGTTTAGGTACCCCTGACAATTTCCATGATTTTAATTTATAAATAATTGGGTGTTTGGATCAGCAATTTCATTTTGATCTATCAAATAACTGAAGGACACAGTGATATTTCAGTAGTGAAATGAGGTTTATTAGATTTACAGAAAATGTGCAATATGCATCAAAACGAAATTAGACAGGTGCATAAATTTGGGCACCCCAACAGAAATATCACAATAATATTTAGTAGAGCCTCCTTTTTATCAGAAATAACAGCCTCTAGACGCTTCCTATAGCCTTTAATAAGTGTCTGGATTCTGGATGGAGGTATTTCATAGAGAACAACAACTTGCTATTGGCCACTTTATAAATACCTTTTCTCATTATTTGATGCACCTGTCTATGAAGTTCAAGGCTTAATGGGCTCACCAAACCAATTGTGTGTTCCAATTAATCAGTGCTAGGTAATTACAGGTATTCAAATCAACAAAATGACAAGGGTGTCCAAATTTATGCACCTGTCTAATTTCGTTTTGATGCATATTGCACATTTTCTGTCAATCCAAAAAACCTCATTTCACTACTGAAATATTACTGTGTCCTTCAGTTATTTGATAGATCAAAATGAAATTGCTGATCCAAACACCCAATTATTTATAAATGAAAATCAGGGAAATTGTCAGGGGTGCCTAAACTTTTGCATACAACTGTATTTAAACTGATTAACAGCAAAATAAATAATATTAAAAGAAACTATTAAAGCTACTTATCTATTCTACAGTATAAATCTGTCCATGTATAGAATTTTCAGAACTCACATTGGGAAATCAAAAACATCATCCAATACATTTCTCTTTATGTCCATTTCTCAGAAAATCTAAAGACGCCACCAACACAATACTTCCAAACCGATAAGGTTCAGCATTAGTACTTACAAATCATATCCCCAGACAAGTAAACACCCACTTCTTAGGGTATTGTTTTGTTTTTGGGAGGAACAGAAATGTAATATCATTAATATTTTCACTTTCGGAATTAATTTAGACTTTAGAAATGTTTTAGATTTTTTAATTGGACTTGTTTAAAGTATGTTGGAACTGTATACCATTTGTACTGCCTACATATCTACATATACTTTAATATAATTGAATGGCTGGTCTATCTTGTAATGTTTTAAAATGATACAATTTGCAAAATCTGTGCTATTTACATATTCCAGTATAGTTTGCACTTCAAGAGACAATTAGACTTGACATATTGCTAATTAATAAATTACATCACTAAATCTACATTAGTTAGACTTATGAAGAATAAACTTGTCTCAACAGCTCATATTAGTCCATTAAAATGTATATTCTCTAAAATATGGCATAATTACCAAAGCCATAATGCATTTTTATTACCAACAAGCAAACACAGACTCTTCCAAACGTAAGAAATAATTCTAAGTCACCACATAATACAGAATAATTAAAGCAATCATAGTTAATTAAAAGAATAAAAAATAAGAATACTTCTCTGTAATATACGGAAAGGAATATGACGTATGCAAGTCAATGGGTTTATTGAACTTCATAGAATTATAAATTAGGGACAAACTATGCTACAAAAAGGTTGCCAAAATATTACATAAAGGTTGGTCAAAAAGTAAGCTTTCCTGTAGCTTTAAAGAGAAAATTGTGTTTGTTTTGGGGGTTTTTTCTGCTACTCATAGATAGGTTAGCATGTAGCATAATACATAACTGACCCTGCAACATACACAGAATCTGCGGAGTATTTTACAAAGTAGCTTATAATACACTCTGTAGCTTGTTGTAACGTAATGTATTGTAAGTTTACAGTATGCACCGACCACTGTAACCTTTAGGAGTAATAAACACAGTTTTTAAATTTACTGTATATTGCAGACAATAAATCAAAATACATACTGTTGTTTTTCACTGCATAATTAAACAGTTTAAAGGGATTTACATTTTGCGCTCAATTTCCCTTTAACTCTGTCTTCAAAGAAGATGATGTATCATGTAGGGTTTCATACCCTTACCACTTTAAAGGGATTTACATTCTGCGCTCAATTTCCCTTTAACTCTGTCTTCAAAGAAGATGATGTATCATGTAGGGTTTCATACCCTTACCTTACAACATGCACAATTCATACCCTTACAACATGTGCAATTCATACCCTTACCTTACAACATGCACAATTCATACCCTTACCTTACAACATGCACAATTCATACCCTTACCTTACAACATGCACAATTCATACCCTTACCTTACAACATGCCACACAGCATAAGAACTCATGTATCTGTATCTCTAATTGACCATTGCAAAGGAGATAAGACAAGCAACTCTCAATGTGTTTCAATTAGTATATCCTGCAAAACAATGCAAGTTATGCTTTTTTAAAACATTTATAGTATATGGAGATCTTTTGTAACACAGTGGTTAACTACTGATATTATACATAATAATTACCCTTTAATGCAAAACAAATCTAACTAATAATTGAGGGATGATTAATAAAGAAAATCAAATGTAAAATTAACACTGAGCTATAATACTTTGTAGGAAAACGGACAAAAAACAGCTGTCTTTGCCAAGGAGTGTAGTGAACTTGTTTTTGCTAATTTGCTAATAGAGAGTAGGGTTCTACATCAGATTTTATAAAAAGAGGAGGAGACAATGAATAATGAAATTCCTTAGTAAAGACAGAGAAACGTCACTTGGGGACCAGTTGACTTTCTGTAGTGAGTGAATATCCACCAATCAGCACCATTTGAGTTTCTCTTCTGAGTGGCACTGCTTTTAATAATTTATGTTTTAGTGCACTTTACTATCCCAAAGTGCTCTGTATCTCTCTTCCAGTTTGCATTCTCTAATTACTGGGTTATACTGGCTTAAATATTCTCAAGTATACTGAATATGACTTTGTCTTCCAGCTCATTAACTAAATGTTGCACACCTTATGTGACATTGTACCGCACAGCGTTTCTGTATTTTTACAATTTCCATAACAGTCTGTTATATTTAATTACATTAATAATTAATAGCAGTAAGGATATGGTCACTCATAGGGTGATACAAATCTGGAGCACTAGGTGAGTTCTGGTTTGGTTTTACTAACTTGGAGACCAGGTTATGAGTAGTTTATATAGATGAGTGTAATGACAATGAAGATGACCATTGCATTGCCTTTTGGGAGAAATACTGGCACTCATAATAGCAATAGTAATGGGATAAAGTCAGTATCATGTTTTAGCATCTCCCATAAAACTTGATCACTGTTACTATTTCTAAGCAGCTTCCACTGTTTCTAATCCGCTCAATGTTTGATGGACTGATCACCTGCTACTAATAGCAACAAGGCTGACACTATGCTGTGGCTCTGTCCCTATCAATAGAGGGTCACATAGAATGTTCAGCCAGAATCCTTTTATAATTATGTAAATATTGCTAGACCCACACTCATATCTCATTGTAGTCCATTCACCAGGGTACAGGAACAGTTAAACATAATCCAATAGTAGAGAGATCCTCACTGGATTTGTAGAAATAATTAACAGTTTATTGTGAAAACAGTGACATTTCAGGGTCATAGCCCCTTCATTAGACTTGTCTGGTAGTCTGATGAAGGGGCTGTGACCCAGAATTTTCACAATAAATTGTTAACACTTTCTACAAATCCAGTGAGTGTGTATGCCTGTACTATTGGATTATGGGGAGGCAAAATTTTAATTGTTGTTGTATTTCGCCCAGAAACCAACTTTACCCAGCAATGATTCAACCTACTCCCAGCTGATGAGTGGCAAAAAAACACAAAACAGCTGTCCTGGGATTGGTCTGCATCACTGTACAAACCCTAGCTAAGCTTAAAAGTGGTGTTATACAGCGATGATATGGCATAAAGCAGGCTAAAAGTAAAAAAGCGAGTCATTGTGAACCTCATTTGCATATCTCACCCAGAATCCTTTGTTGCATTGGAAACAATGTATTCAGAATGTTTATGTGGGAAAAGCAAGTCTTCTGACTTGTCTAGATTTGTAAATGGGTTACACAATGAGTTATTTTTTCTACATTTTGTATTTAGTGGATGATTTAAACTCACTTTTCGCCTCCCCATAATTTTAATTGTTGATATATATATATATATATATATATATATATATATATATATATATATATATATATATATATATATATATATATATATATATATATATATATATATATATATATATATATATATATGTATACACACACACAAATATCCAATAGGCAGTAGAGGATCTGCTACTCCTCTGCCAAATCCACTTGCAATGATGGACATTTTAGTTAAAAAAAAATAGGGTCATTTTTATTCATAGGTGGTGCTGTTAAAAGCACATTTTATTATAACAATTTCCCCTCCTTCCCAAAAGGCTCATCTACCAAGCACCAATCTTCTTGTCTGTTAGCAGTTGTACAATTTAGCATAGGTCACAAGTCAATGCGATTGGCTGAGGGTCCACCTTACATGGCATGCACCCCAATATTTACTGGCTGATTTCTGAGACTAGGAAGCAGGAAGTGGTGCATTGTAACTAAGAACAGAATTATGAGAGATGTGGGTGATTCTTAATGGTCGAATGTGTCCTGGGCATTCCTCTGTACAGTACTCAGTACATTTATAGGGAAGTGATAGCTGGACATGGCTCCAAACACGGAAAGTCAGGCAAAATGCAGGAGAGTTATTTTATGAGCATGCCCCATCTATAATACTGAACTTCAACAATCAGGAAGGGATCACCCTTTATTATACAAATGTATTTACTTAAATTACCATTAATTTATTAGTTGTGAATTAAAAAGATTAACTTTTCTTAACTGTTTTAGAAAAACTATTTCTTATGGTGTTTTTTTCATTTTAAAATTGCAAAGCTGTGATATCTCTGAAGCAGAGGTGATTCTGTTTGAACAAAAGAAAAGTATCCATTACTGCTTTGATCTAGCAGACCTTTTCTGAAAACACTTTGTAATTTTAAATTCCAAATCATACTTTATTAATCAACAAAGCATATCTGAAATATTTTACTAAGAAAGGTATTATAATTTGGGCACTGTACCAGACTTTGACAGAAGACTAGTAGAACAGGTCATTAGTTACCTAATGCCATAAATCAAATATGTCCAATTTTGTAACCACTGATAAATTATGCTTAGCCTGAAAATATTGTATAAAATATATCAGCTCAGTGAAACTACACATACAAAATGTGTAAAATCCAAAATGGGAACAGGACATGCCACATCTAAACAAACAATTGCTATTAGCGAAAACAGGAAGTCATGCATAAAGGTACAGTAAAGTCATTTTTTAATGCAGAGTATATATTGACAATAAATCACTGCATTGCTAAATATTTACATCTTATATCTTATATTCATTGCAGGGGTCAGATAGAGACAGAAAAATTAGAGCTTATGTACTGATTAGGCAACCATTAAGTAGCATGTAGCTGGGTCAGTTTCTGGTTAGATATACTGCAGCCTGTTGGAAAATGTTAACATTTTCAATGTTAAATTACAGGGATAGCAGGTAAAATAAATAATGTATACAGGATTTTTTTAAAACACGGTTTATCTATACATTTTTGGCCAGATTACCACACTATTGTTTGGGTTTTATATCGCTTGATCACTAACTGCACTCAAGGTAAACTTTTTATACAGGTGGGTTAGGGTGCATTTTACAAATTGAAAGTAAAAAGTTAAACTAGATGAGCGCTAACTTCAAGACTTCAGATATTGTGACCGCATCTACTTCTTCCCATAAATGTTAATGCAGTGTGTGCTGTTCAGAAAAAAACCCACGTATTGCTTGCAAGCTAACCCGACATGCATTACATCAACAGCGCTAAACCTGAAGTGAGTTATCCATATTTTACATTATAATGTTCTTCACACAGAAAAAAATTAAAATATATATACTGTATATATACACTCACATATATATATATATATATATATATATATATATATACACACACACAGTGTATATATATATATATATATATATATATATATATATATATATATATATATATATATATATATATATATATATATATGTGTGTGTGTGTGTGTGTGTTTATATACTGTATATCTGTAATATACAGATAAATTTAGAAATATCTATTCAGAAATACAAAGAACATTTTCTTCTAAGTGAAGAATATTGGAATGTAAAATATTTACAGTAAAAACATAGAAAAACATATTTAAAAACATTAAAATTAATCAAAAATGATTTTTCATGTTTAAACGTATTTGAGTGGAAAGGGCTCCAAAGTGGTTGGTGATACGGGATGTTTGCAAGCTTCCAGTGACGGGAATGAAAAACACAAATAGTTACTCTAAATACATACTGTATGTCTTTCGAAATGCATATACGTTAGGTATCTGATGTCTCCATCGTTGTGCAAGCGAATGAACTAGGCATAATGATATCTCATTTTTAATAGGGGCAACATATAGCTTGTGGTAGTGAATAAATACAAAGTTGGGGGGTTAGTCAGCAGGCAAAAGCTGCTTCTAAAATTAAGAGGGAGGGAAGGGGGGAGGAGTAAGAGGTGGGGTATGTCTAGGGAATTCGCTGATCTTATAATGTTATAGTAGCAAGCCTTTTTAGTAACGGGTCTCCGTCAGACTCAACTTAAGAGCAATTAATTATACAATAAAAGAGCTAACACTCCACAAATTGACCGCAAACAGCACTTGGGTTATAATGGAAATATGAAACCCACACCTATTATCTAATATGTCAGAGATATAGGTGAATAAGTATTATGCACACTATCTAAAATTAGCATAAAATTATAGAAATGACAACTGACCTCGATCCAAACATAAATAACTTTCTGAAAGTAAAATAAAGTATATAGACCTACCATAAGATAGCTTCTGGAGCCTCTGTTATAGCCCTCTGAGGGGAACTGCTTAGCAATATCAACCAAAGACCAGAAACATATGACCAATATGTTGTGTGGATCAGTGCGCTTGGGAGGAAGGCATATTATGAGTCCGGATATAGTGGTATGAGATAGCGGGCAAATATTGTATCAATTAATATAGTGTCAAACTTAACAGGTAAACTCTGACGCTGTGTTGCCTATGCAGGTAAGGGTGATAATAACAACATAATGCTTACTAAGTCTAAAAGATTTAATGGACTGAGGCTATAGGTGATTATAGGGCCAATATTCTAATAATAAGAACACTCAGTTCCTGCTATATCTGTGCCATCAAACAAGATGGCTGTGGGCATAGGATAGGTCTCATGTAAGGTCACAGCCCATCTGTCTGGCATATAAAAAGGAATCCAGAGAGCCTGGAGAAACTATGCTGTATTTGCCTCATTTAGTGCAGCGGGTATATAAAAGTAAGTGCACACAGGCATAGGGGTCCCTTGGTATAGGTAGGGCTCAAATGACACACATTGTCAGTAGTAAAGTCCAGACGTCTTATGGCAGAGCAGCTAAGCATATGGCAGCTACTTTTTGAGGGCTAAGTGATCCGGTATGTTGGTCAGGGTCATCAGACAAATTTGACTCTTTGGGGCCTATCTATCAAGCTCCGAATGGAGCTTGACGCCCTGTGTTTCTGGCGAGCGTGCAGGCTCGCCAGAAACACAAGTTATGAAGCAGCGGTCTAAAGACCGCTGCTACCTAACCTGTCCGCCTGCTCTGATGAGGCAGACAGGAATCGCCAAAATTCAACCCGATCGAGTACGCAGGGCCGCGAGTCTGCAGGGGGCGGTGTTGCACCAGCAGCTCTTGTGAGCTGCTGGTGCAATGCTGAATACGGAGAGCGTATTGCTCTCCGCATTCAGCGATGTCTGTCGGACCTGATCCGCACTGTCAGATAAGGTCCAACAGACATTTGATCATTCGGCCTCTTTGGGTATAGTATGGAAGTGTATAGTCTCTGCTCCACGTGGGGAGTCAGACATGCGGATAGTATTGGGATCAGCCTATCTCCTGTGATAACTAACCATAAGGCCTATCAAGCTTAACAATCCTATCATGCTTAACGGGCCTATCAAACTGATTATGGGGCTGTTTATAGGTTATGCGAGTCCATAGTAGAGTTGTAATGAGAGAGGCATTAGGATTACAGTTTGCTGTGCAATATGAGATTGAAAAAGTAGAGGATATAAAGCTAAAACAAATATTGCTGAGGGAGTAAATATTACTATAATCTCAGGGATGAACACTCTGAATTAAGTAACTTGTGTGCAGGTGCTTTGGGCTGTGCAATAGAGTAGTAATTGGGATGTGTACCGGCTCCTACTCAATTTAAACATATATCGCAGTGCAATGTGTAAAACAGAAGATAAATACAAAGCACAGTAAACAATAGAAACCAGAACAGATGTTTAGTCATTATGAAAGTAATCCCAACAGCAAAGAAAACAAAAGGAAAAACTTTGGCAAAGAAAGTTTGTGAATTGCTGATAATAGTTTAGGGAAATATATAGTACACACAATCACAGTCTACAAAGTGAGGTTGTCAAGGATGGGAAATGTAGCAGTATAAGTGAGTGTCCATATGAAATCCCTCATGGAGTCCTCAGTTGCAAAAAGAAGAGTATACTAACATCATTCTTACAGTGTATTAAAACATATAACGTTCCTTTCAGTGTGAGTGACTCCATCAATTGCCATGGGCACCTTCCTTGGTTCAACCTACCCCAAAGAGGTATCATAACTTCTGACACAAGTCTAACCCAGTGGGGGGTAATAGAGTGCCTGTATTAGGACTGTGTAGAGGGCGAGGTGTCAGGTATGAACCCTTTGCGATGCGAACCTGCATGCTGTGCACAGAGAGGGCTCTCCCGTGGACCGCATAACAATTAGCCGTTCCGAGAGATATGGAAAATTCTGCTTGAGCCATAGCTCCCCCGTGCTATGGAGTAAAGTGGATGTGACTTCGGTATGGTTGTTATTCTTGTGACCCTGCAGGCAAGTATCTACTTCAGCATGTAGAGATTTGAAGTCCCCAACACCACCGGGGAGGCCGGCCGCATCCCCATCCAGAGCAGTCGGGGGTAAGATCACTCCAGCTGTATCCGGCAGGTCTGGAAAGGTCTTCCTTGTCAATTCCATCTCTATTATATTAGGTTGATTATTCTGCCCATGAAGGCTCTTTGCGGTTTATGGCAGACTTTAGGTCCGCCTTTGGTTCTGGTAAAGATGCTGGCAGTGTAGTGAAGTCCCTAAGCACTCCTATTAGATCAGCGAATCTGAGACTCATCAAGTCGCCAAAAGCTTCCAGCTGAGATAATATAACCGCATTGAGTTCCTCCATGTTTCGCTGCTAAGTATAGCTAGGGCGCCACGTGGATAGCAAGATGGCCGATCCCTGATAGTTGCTGCGACTGCCATTGTGGTGGTGACTTATGGTAGTCTTCTGTGGTCAGGTTGCAGGGTGCTTGTGTTGTCTCACTAGGACATACACCCCAACTTAGAAGAAAATTGAGCTGCACTGAGCGGTCATAAATGTGTAAATTATTCAAACAGGTCCGGAGCTATGATGAGAGGTGACCGCTCAGATGCAGAGCTTGCTCCACCCCCGTAATACTTCATTTTAATGTATTTATATTGTGTTTGGTGCAATTTTTTTCTGACCCTTACACTTTACGCTTCAGGCGTGCAAATATGTTGAGCTCAAATTTTATTTGTGTTCAAGCGCCCTTTATGGGGAATTACATTGTGACCTAATATCTCATTAGCTTTGTGGTGCTACCATATCTCATACAAGGTATTTAGGACATTTAATTTGGGATCTGGTACTATCACAAAGATTTTATTATTAAAATGCTAACTGAATCAGCAATGCGCTCTCTCCCTTCTTTTATTTTATTGATGTTAATAATTGTGCGTAAAAATAACACTTGAGGGGAGATAAAACCCACACATTTTCTTTCAAATTCAGAGTATACAATTTTAAACAAATGTCTATTTTACTTCTATTACCAAATTTGTTTTATTCCCTTGGTATCGTTTCTTGCAGCATTGCACTACTGGGAAATAGCTGAACACATCAGGTGAACCAATGACAAGAGGATGCTAAGAGAAAGAAGCAAATTAGATAAAATAAATAATTTGGAAAGTTTTAAAAATAATGTTATGCTTTATCTGAATCATGAAAGTTTAAAGGGACAGTCTACAACTTGGTCATATCCTCCTGCACCGCTTTCTATATCATGCAGCAGGAACAGTAAAAAAGTTATTTTAAAATGAATATTGTTTCAGGTCACTTTGAAATGGCTGCCAAGCTCAGCCAACTGATGACATCACGATCTGGGCTGCACATGGTGTCCAATCACAAAAGGCTCACTATATAGAAAAGGTCCAGTAGAGTATTTGCAGCTTAATCTAAGGTAAGACTTTAAGATGACTAAGGTATAGACTGTCCCTTTAATTTTACCCTCCCTTTAAAGAGAGCAGCAACCAATAGTTGAGTTGTACTATAAGAGTTTGTTCAGTATTCCAACGTATTGGTGGTTAAAATGCCGGTAATTAATACATTTGAGACATATTATATAAACACATTACTTGGACTATTGCAGACTGGTATTCATTGTGTGAGTAGACTCATTCTCAAATGTTCATACAACTTTGCATTATTTATATTCACTTATCCTTTTTAATTAATGACGGAAACTAATATTCTTATTACTGTTTGGGTTCAACAGTAAAATCCATGATACCCAAGTGTGTTATTATTTTGTTCATCTGTCATTTTTTTCATTGTACTTCCTTCTTTTATGCTTGTGATTTTATCATCTTTCTAATAAAGGTTATGTTTTGCATAACGCCTGTCCTTTCATAAATCTATGTACCCACAACAATATGATTTGCATTAAGAGTGTTCTATAAAGGAGTTCATTTATTCTATCAAATTCTATATTGTACCTGTGAACCTAATTTATAAAGCTTTATTGTTTAATTATTTTATTATGTATTACGAATATATTACAAGCTATGTAAAATGCCATTATAGTTAAAAAAGAAAACAGAAGGAATATGCAATTTAAAAACTGTAAATAAGGCACAAAAAATATTTAGGAGATGAGTAACTTTCAGAAGTGTTTAGACTGTAAGCAGAGTCCTCTTCCTTCTTTACTAGATTTGTTCAGTCTGTTATGTTTTTGTATCTTATCACAAATCAATGTCATTGTATACCCCTGTCTCTGATGCCAATTCTATGGACTTTTGTGGCACTATACAAATATATATATATATATACAGGGCACAAAATTTCAACTAGCCCACTAGCCATTGGCAAGTGGAAATTTAACGATGGCGAGTGAAAGTTAGTTAGTGAATGCTGAGTCGGAAGTCTGGTGGCCTATTGTAAGTAGCAAAGTTGGCACATTGTATTTGCAGAGTGTACATTCCTATTGCAGCACTGATAAACACACATTTTGGGCTATGTGCTAAAACTATTATCTAAAGGGATATTATATATCCATTAAAGTGCAAGGATATGTTATTCCTATAAAGTTGTAGGCACCGCATTAGTGCTTAGACTGTTACTTCTTGGAAGGTAAACAGGGGCAGAGACAGAGACTGTAGAGAAAAAGTGGGAATGGAGAAGAAGGAAGAGTTAAGGGAGAATGGAGAAAAAAAGAGTGAAGAGATATGAGAGAGGGGAAAGAAATAGTGTAAAGAGAAGATATGACCTGAAAGAGAAGGGAGTGGGTAAAAAGAGAGATTGAAGAGAGGAGTGAGTTGAGAAAGATAGAGCGAGAAGGGAGAGATGATAATTAATTTAAAAAAAAATCTCCAGGTCTGCTATATGATCGTCCATGACTGTCAGCACTCTCTGCATTCTCTCAGTTCAACAACTTCCTTTTTCTATTCAGCTGTTGTCTTCCCCAGAACCCCTAGTTGATGTTTCTAACTGCTATGAACTTATTTGTATTAATTTATTACTGAAGTAGCATTATTTAATTTGCTATGATATAACATAAATATTACACAATGTTTCACAATGGCCAAACATATGCAAAGAGGGGGTGAAGTAGTGGGTGGGATAAAATGTGGCGAGTAACATTTTGTCCTGGCTAGTATCTTAGGACTTGAAATAATGAGCCCTGTAATATATATATATATATATATATATATATATATATATATATATATATATATATATATATATATATATATATATATATATACAAAACACAGAGAAAGTCCAGCACTCACTTACAAGCTCACAGCTAAGATTAAAAGCAAAAATGGATGGGTTAGTTACCGCATTTGGCCAAATGGGACAAGCCCAGGTACCCTCTAAAACAGCCAAACAATGCAAGCTCTCAATCCAACAAATTGGGAACAAGTGAAGGGTGCACAGGCTTATGTAATCACCCTAGACATATACAAAACACAGAAGGGGACTGCACTCTCAGACTGGACTGGGTACACATCCCATGACCCTGCAACATGCTCAGCCATGGGTGCTCACTGGAACTCACAGGAGGGGTGGGGCCCGTGATCTAGATAATTTAAATATTTAAAGTGATGGGTGGAAGTGGTGGGTGGCGGTGGTGGGTGGCAGAGGAGGAGAGAAATAATGTTTCAAAATAGATCTGGGAGGGGGATGGTATGGATGGGGGGCAGCTACACTACAGAAAAAAATGTTTTATAAAAAAAAAAAAAAGAAGCAACATTTAAAATTAAATGCAAAGTGGGTACTGGCAGAGAGCTGCCAGTACCCAAAATAGTAGAAAATTGTTAGTGGGGGGGAGGGTTAGAGAGCTCTTTGGAGGGGGGGATCAATGAGGTTGGGGGCTAAGGGGGGATTCTACACAGCAGAATTTATATTTTAAAAAATTAAATTAAAAAAAGCCTTTTATTTTAGTACAGGCAGACTGGGACAATTGTGGGGTGGGGGAGGGATGAGAGCTGTTTGGGAGGGATCAGGGGGTGGGATGTGTCAGGTGGGAGGCTGAGCTCTACACTAAAACTAAAATTAACCCTTCAAGCTCCCTACAAGCTACCTAATTAACCCTGTCACTGCTGGGCATAATACAAGTGTGGTGCGCAGCGGCATTTAGCGGCCTTCTAATTGCAAAAAAGCAATGTCAAAACCATATATGTCTGCTATTTCTGAACAAAGGGTATCCCAGAGAAGCATTTACAACCATTTGTGCCATAATTGCACAAGCTGTTTCTAAAGAATT
Organism: Bombina bombina; assembly: GCF_027579735.1. Classification (NCBI taxonomy): domain Eukaryota; kingdom Metazoa; phylum Chordata; class Amphibia; order Anura; family Bombinatoridae; genus Bombina; species Bombina bombina. The sequence continues at coordinate 184,149,402 of NC_069503.1, read as the reverse complement.
TCAGTGAGAAACCCAAAGTTAGTGAAAAAGTTAACGATTTGTTTTATTTGATCGAATTTGGCGGTGAAATGGTGGCATGAAATATATCAAAATGGGCCTAGATCAATACTTTGTGTTGTCTACTACACTACTCTAAAGCTAAAATTAACCCTACAAGCTCCCTACAAGCTACCTAATTAACCCCTTCACTGCTGGGCCTAAGACAAGTGTGGTGCACAGCGGCATTTAGCGACCTTTTAATTACCAAAAAGTAATGCCATAGCCATAAATGTCTGCTATTTCTGAACAAAGGGGATCCCAGAGAAGCATTTACAACCATTTGTGCCATAATTGCATAAGTTGTTTGTAAATAATTTCAGTGAGAAACCTAAAGTTTGTGAAAAAGTGAACAATTTTTTTTATTTGATCGCATTTGGCGGTGATATGGTGGCATGAAATATACCAAAAAAGGCCTACTTCAATACTTTGGGTTGTCTACTAAAAAAAAATATATACATGTCAAGGGATATTCAGGGATTCCTGACAGATAATCAGTGTTCCAATGTAACTATCGCTAATTTTGAGAAAAAAAATGCAAAGTGCTACTTGTACTTATTGCCCTATAACTTGCAAAAAATATCAAAGAACATGTAAACATTGGTTATTTCTATACTCAGGACAAAATTTAAAAACTATTTAGCATGGGTGTTTTTTAGTGGTTGTAGATGTGTAGATTTTGGGGGTCAAAGTTAGAAAAAGTGTGTTTTTTTTCCATTTTTTCATCATATTTTATAATTTTTTTAAAGTAAATTATAAGATACTAGTCCTAAAGCCTGTTCACATGGGCCATTTTTTGCAGGACAGTGGTCCCACCCCTTGCACTCTCTCCCCCTCTCTCTTTTGCACTCTCTTTCTCCCCCTCTCTTTTGCGCACTCTCTCTCCCCCTATCTTTTGTGCTTTCTCTCCCCCTCTCTTTTGAGATCTCTCTCCCCCCTCTTTTGCGTTCTCTCTCTCCCCCTCTCTCTTTTACGCTCTCTATCTCCCTCTCTCTTTTGCGCTCTCTCTCTCCCCCTATCTTTTGTGCTCTCTCTCCCCCCTCTCTTTTGCGCTCTCTCCCCTCTCTCTTTTGCGCTTTCTCCCCCCTCTCTTTTGCGCTCTCTCCCCCTCTCTTTTGAGCTTTCTCTCCCCCCTCTCTTTTGCTCTCTCTCCATCCCTCTCTTTTGCTCTCTCTCTCCATCCCTCTCTTTTGCTCTCTCTCTCCATCCCTCTCTTTTGCTCTCTCTCCCCCCTCTCTCTTTCTCCCCCCTCTCTCTCTCTCTCCCCCCTCTCTCTCTCTCCCCCCTCTCTGTCTCTCCCCCCTCTCTCTCTCTCCCCCCTCTCTCTCTCTGCCCCCTCTCTCTCTCCCCGCCCTCTCTCTCTCCCCGCCCTCTCTCTGTCCTCTCACCCCCTCCTCTCTCCCCCTCCTTTCTCCCCCTCTCTCTCCCCCCTCTCTCTCTTCCCCCTCTCCCCCTTTTCTCCCCCCTCTCTCTCACCCTCTCTCTCTCTCCTCTCTCCCCCCTCCTCTCTCCCCCCTCTCTCTCTCCCCCCTCTCTCTCTCTCTCCCCCCTCTCTTCCGCTCTCTCTATCCCCCCTCTCTCTCTCTCTCTCCCCCTCTCTCTCCCCTCTCTCTCTCCCCCTTTCTTCCCCCTCTCTCTCTCTCCCTATCTCCCCCTCTCTCTATCTCCACCCTCTCTCCATCTCCCCCCTCTCTCTATCTCCCCCTTCTCTCTCTCTCCCCTCTCTTCTTTTGCTCTCTCTCTCCTCCTTTTCTTTTGCTCTCTCTCTTCCCCTCTCTTTTGCTCGCACTCTTTACCCCTCTTATTTTCTCTCTCCCCCTCTATTTTGCTCTCTCTCCCCCCTCTCTTGCTCTTTCCCCTCTATTTTCCTATCTTTAGCTCTTTCCCATCTCTTTTGTTCTCTCCCTCTCTTTCTATCTCCCCCCCTCTCTATCTCTCTCCCCTCTATCTCGCGTGCGCGACCGCGCCCTGCCCCCTTTACGCCCGGCCATGCCCTGTTAACACCCAGGCACTCCCACTTCTGCCCGCACCGCAGATCAGGTAGGGACTCTAAGGCCAGGTTTGTTTGTCCTCGTGCTGTCTCTACTGCGCATGACAGCTTCGGACAAACACACTTGGCCTTTTATAGTATAGGATGATAAAAATAATGGTATCTTTAGAAAGTCAATTTAATGGTGAGAAAAACGGTATATAATATGTGTGGGTACAGTAAATGAGTAAGAGGAAAATTACAGCTAAACACAAACACCGCAGAAATGTAAAAATAGCCTTGGTCCCAAACGGTCAGAAAATGGAAAAGTGCTGTGATCCTTAAGGGGTTAAGCAGCCTGTCAGTGTCAAACCTGACAGTGAACTAAGAGTGATGTGTACAGTTTCTTACCCAGTCCTGACTTCCCATTTGTTGATCTAAAAACACACACATTTAATCCCCTCCTGAACTAGCGCTGATCAGAGAACCATTTTGAGATTCAGTGTATGTGAGCTTAGTTAATATATTTGGGCCTAACTAACCCAAGAGTGCGAGTGATTCTTGTCGTCTTGTTACTTTATTACATATAGTGGGCTGTAACCCAACACTGCTGTGTGTGACTTTATTTGTTTACTTGTACTTTTTTAAGCTATACAAAAAAAAATATTACTTTCTATTTGTATATGTCTCATATAGTATTATTAAATATAATATTAATGCAATTCTTTGATTTCTGTAAAATAAAATTCTTAATTCTTCATGAAATTATTTTTTTATATGTTCTGTAACTATTGCTAGCATTAAATCAATGATTTGTTTAATTTTTTTGAAATTATTTAAGGTAGGTTTTTGTTTCAAATGAATTGCATATTCTGCTGTTCTTTGCTAATAATGGTGATTGAATATCCGTTACCAAACTAATATGTTAAAGGGACACGGAACCCAATTTTTTTTCTTTCGTGAATCCAATAGAGCATGCAATTTTAAGCAACTTTCTAACTTACTCCTAATATCAATTTTTCTTCATTCTCTTGCTATCTTTATTTGATAAAGAAGACTTCTAAGCTAAGAACCCAGACAATTTTTGGTTCAGACCCTGGACAGCACTTGTTTATTGGTGGGTGAATTTATCCACCAATCAGCAAGAACAGCCCAGGTTGTTCACCAAAAATGGGCCGGCATCTAAACTTACAGTCTTGCTTTTCAAATAAAGATACCAAGAGAATGAAGAACAATTGATAATAGGAGTAAATTAGAAAGTTGCTTAAAACTGCATGGTCTATCTGAATCAAGAAAAGAAAATTGGGTTCAGTGTCCCTTTAATGAATATTCATCTGAAACAAATGAGTAAATTAATTAATATTGGCTGAATAATCGAAAATAAACCAAATCAATATTTCAGACAAAAGACATTTTTTTTTACAATGCGTATGTCTAATATATATATTATATTCAGATAGGAAATATCTCAAAAAATCAGATATACACTATTTAATATAAGCACCTGCTATATTCACAATAGTTTACATGAAGTAGTACAGTGTGCTGTCATATGTGTTACATTTTACATGTGTAAAACTTCCACAGATGAGTTAAATGAACATGAAACTCAAAGTTAAACTTTCTTAATTCCAATAGAACACTTAAAGGGACATTAAACCCATTTTTTTTTCTTTCATGATTTAGATAGAGAATACAATTTTAAACAACTTTCTAAATTACTTCTATTATCTAATTTGCTCCATTCTCTTGATATTCTTTCCTGAAAAGTATATCTAGATAGGCTCAGTAGCTTCTAATAGGTGGCTGCAAATAGATGCCTCATGTGATTGGCTCACCAATGTGCATTGATATTTCTTTAACAAATGATATCTAAAGATTGCGGCAAGTTAGGTAATAGAAGTAAACTGGAATGTTGTTTAAAATTGTATTCTCTATCTGAATCATGAAATACATTTTTTGGGGTTTAATGGCCCTTTAATATAATGTTACAGACACATGCACTCTACTGAACCTCCCTAGCTATGCCCTTAAATAAATTATAGCACAAATAACAAAATTAATAACTGAAGTAAATCTGGAAGTTTTTTTTTTTTTTCAAATTTCTTTACCTGAATAATGAAAGTTTAATTTGAAGTTTCATGTCTCTTTAATGGGACATTAAAGTAAAAAATAAACTTTCATGATATAACTAGGGCATGTAATTTTTTAAAAAAAGTTTTAATTCACTTCCATTATCAAAATTTGCACAATATATTTATATGCACATTTTCTCCTACTGAGCATGTGCAAGAATTCACAGTATATATCTATAAGACTATATGCAGTTTGAGAATGGCTAATGGCTGTCACATGATGCAAGAAAAAGGAAGATGGACCTAACTTTTTAATCTGTCATAAAGAAAATCAACAACTCATTTGAAATTCAGACTAAGGGCATGATGACCTAAAGGTGACCCTATACTTTACATGTGCCAGTCCTGTTTGGCTGATCACTATACAAGTTCTCGATAATTAATGACACATTTCAGGAACTCTTTTCACTTAAAGAATTCCACAGCTTAAGAGACTTTATAAATCTCCAAAAATACTTTATATATATATATATATATATATATATATATATATATATATATATATATATATATATATAAATAACAACTACAGCAAGAATTTTTTTAGAATGGAACATTGGTTTTGTGCACAAACATACAGTATTTGATTACATTATGAGGTAACACTACATAACATATATAAACAATACCTGCTCAATCAACTAAAGTTAACATAATAATAATAATATTATTAATAATAAGCATGTTTACAGTAATAAAAATGAATTCTTAAGAATTTGTGGCCAAAGAACTTGCTCTCGCCACAACCATTTTGTGTCAGAGGGCAAGAACATAATTTTCCTATATCTATAGCTGCCTACTTTTCAGAATATAGCAGGAAAATTAAAATTAGTGCATGAAAAATCCATTTTAGATACAAGTTACTTGAAATGTGAGATTAAAATACTGCAGCTAACTGTAAATAGTTATCTTTTTTTTGTAAAAAATAAATAAATGTATTAGTTCCTTAAGGTGTAATTATGTTCCATTGAGGGTACAACCACAGCAGTTGTACCCTAATTGTTCACAAACGGACCCCAACCGTACCCTTTTTTTCTGACAGTGTATGAGTAAAAATCATATTTTTCTCAGGGTGTTTTCAGTTATCCTAACTAAATTTCCACAGCTATTATCATATTCACATTAAAAACAAACAATTGATTAAAACAATTATAAAGATTTTAACATGATATAAACATACTTTAAGTTGCAAAACATAGCATTACAAGCATAAACAGTAAATCAATTATGGAAGGTAAAGAACATAAAATAGTAATTTGATATAATGACATAATGACTTAAAAAAGTTAAATCATCAATGTATAACCTAAAATACTAGTTAAATACTTTCTCAAAAACAATTCCTTAAAGGGACATGAAATCTAAATTTTTCCTTTCATGATTCAGATAGAGAATACAATTTTTCACAACTTTCCAATGTACTTCTTTTATTTAATTTGCTTCCTTCTCTTTATCATTTGCTGAAAAAACTAAATCATGAAATAAGTTTTTTTGGGTTTCATGTCCCTTTAATGAGCCAATAATAATAATTGACCATTAATAAAATATATGATAAAATATCAATCAATGAATTTACTATAATTAATTGAATTTAATAAACCAGTTAATTTATTAATTTAATTTACTTGCTTCAGTTAATTATATCATCAAATGTACAATTAAAGCAAGAGGGCTTCTGAGTCCTGAAATGAAAAATACAGTAAACTTCTCTTCTAAAAACATTTTAAGATTTATATCCAACTCAAATTGGTTTAATAATCCACTCTATAGCCGATGATTGGAAATTTCTCAAATTCTAACCTTCTATGAGATTGTTCTCACACATTGCAGGGTACACTCAACACATTTAATAAAATAGACTTCAGACATGGTTGAATAATTCATAAACTGTTACCTATAACACAAAATTTTAATTAATTTGTTACTTTTGTCATTTTAAATTTGTAAATATTTTTACTTTATTTTTATCTAAATAAACCAACATTTTGAAGGCAATTGCTCCTCTTGGCCTAGGCTGGTAAGAGACCAAGTGACAATACATTTCCTAGAGATAGTTTGCTGTTGTATAAAAAGAAATCAGCCTTTTTTTGCCACCATTTTTTATTTGCAATCCTCATACATAACAGGAAAAAATCTTTATTTCACGCACCTGTTCATATGGATTACTACATTTGACAACATATTTAATCTCTGTTTTATAGACACTTCTATGTATGTCTGTTCCTCAACCATTTAAGAGTAATCACTTGTAATTATACTTTTTTAAATTCTCTTGAACAAATTCACCCTTCCCTTGTGAATTGACGATTTTGTATTTTATATGTTATATATGTTTTGGAAGTGAATTGTAGAGAAAAATATGAAATAATTAATTTTTTTTTAAGTAATACCCCGGATTTTTTTCTTTACAAAATGGCTAGTGGGTCTGTGATTAACTGATAAAAAAACAAAAGAAACAGCAGCATAAATAATCACACAGTTATTGACAAAAAGCCCACAACGTTTCGGGGATCACCCCTTAGTCATGTGGCCACATCCAAATGACTAAGGGGTGATCCCTGAAACATTGTGGGGTTTTTTGCCAATAAACTGTGTGATTATTTATGCTGCTGCTCCTTTGTTTTGTTTTTTTACTATTTGTGGGATTGCAGTATCCCTGGCAGCGTGCATTCTGGTATTAGTGTGCTGGACTCTTCTAACTTTTTATATTTCAACTGATGACATCACTTGGTAGCTGCCACCACTTATAAGTAAGTAGTAGGCATTACTCAGTTAATGGAGACTGTTCTACAAATTTTAATGGCATGATTTAATATGAACAGTGGAAGAACCATCTCTACTAAGCCCCAACCACCCCCCCAAGCATACACATTGAACATTTATATTTAAGAATTAAATAATTTGGAAGGTTCCACATTAACCTGCCTAAAATAGATATCTTTTCATTTAGATTGATAATAATTTACTTTAATATATTCACTTAAAAATCTCTCCAGCTTCACCAGTCGCACCGGCTTCATCAGATCCTAGGTTATTTTTGCATCAGATTCACAAAAGCTAATGCATTTCTCTGTTATTTTTTCTGTTGCATAAAATAACACCCAAACTGGGGAAGCTGTGGAGGCTGGTAAGGCCCATAAAGGTCTAGATTTCAAGTGGCGTGATACATTTTTATCACTCTTGAGTGCTGTGCTCAAGGTAGATCAATAGTGCTCCCATGTAAATGCTGGTATTACAAGTTGAAAGTTAAAAGTTAGCACAAGAGTGAATTAATCATTTGCCTCCATCATTGTAGAAAATGATAACTTTTAAAATTTAAAACTGCCTTGGCATAGTTATATAGATTTCTTGGTACGGATTCCAACTTTTCTAAATACTTACCTATTGATGGTTAGCAGCTTTTGTATGAAGGAATCAATTCTAATGTATTCCAGAACTGCAAATCTAAAGGTTTGAAATGCTTCTTTCAACATCTGAATAAAAATAAAAGATGCAATTTTTCCTTTGAGACTATCAAGTGGAATTTTAATATTGGTAACAATTACTTGGTTACTTACAGATAATAAGACATTTTCTTAACTCAGTAAATCTTGAATCCTTCACAAAAAATTGGGATAGGTTTAATAATGGAATTTCCTTAACCAGATTAGGTCATTATGCTATATCTTCATCATGGTATAATTTATGTTTCAAAAATAGTACCCGATTTTTTTTCTCTGGAGAATTCATTAAATACAAGAAGTATTAATAGAGCATGGAAAGCAACGCCTCTTCTATCCTTGAGAGAATCAAATTTGAAACTAATTAATAGGGCTTATTTATTACCCAGTAATTTATCTATTTTTGCACTCATTGGGTTGAGCTAGTATAATGAGTTGAAAGTAAACTGTTTTTGTTTGAGTGCTAAACCGACGAGCACAAAAAGCAGAAGTTAGAATATCGTGTGCACGTTCATATATTCCCCCATAGAAGTCAATGGGGGAAACTCTCGGGCAAACTCGATCACATATTCTCATGTGCGCTAACCCGACATGAAAATAATATTTGTATTTTTAAATATATATTTCTAATTATTGATATATATATATATATATATATATATATATATATATATATATATCAGAAGAGACAGAAAAGCACTCTTGAGATAGAATAATTCTAAAAATAAACAAGCATAAAGGTTTTGTGTGTTCTCTCTTCCTGTTGATAAGTTTTTAATAGTTGAGGTTACTATGGATAAACCTGTTAGTATAACAATATACAGTGTATATATAAAGTATGTAAAAAAACAGCACTCTCTGGACTTGACAAAAGGTTCAATAATGCCTTTTTTCTTTCATGTAATTAGCAAGAGTCCATGAGCTAGTGACGTATGGGATATACATTCCTACCAGGAGGGGCAAAGTTTCCCAAACCTCAAAATGCCTATAAATACACCCCTCACCACACCCACAAATCAGTTTTACAAACTTTGCCTCCTATGGAGGTGGTGAAGTAAGTTTGTGCTAGATTCTACGTTGATATGCGCTCCGCAGCAGGTTGGAGCCCGGTTTTCCTCTCAGCGTGCAGTGAATGTCAGAGGGATGTGAAGAGAGTATTGCCTATTTGAATTCAATGATCTCCTTCTACAGGGTCTATTTCATAGGTTCTCTATTATCGGTCGTAGAGCTTCATCTCTTACCTCCCTTTTCAGATCGACAATATACTCTTATATATACCATTACCTCTACTGATTTTCGTTTCAGTACTGGTTTGGCTTTCTACTACATGTAGATGAGTGTCCTGGGGTAAGTAAGTCTTATTTTCTGTGACACTCTAAGCTATGGTTGGGCACTTTTTTATAAAGTTCTAAATATATGTATTCAAACATTTATTTGCCTTGACTCAGGATGTTCAACATTCCTTATTTCAGACAGTCAGTTTCATATTTGGGATAATGCATATGAATAAATCAATTTTTTCTTACCTTAAAATTTGACTTTTTTCCCTGTGGGCTGTTAGGCTCGTGGGGGCTGAAAATGCTTCATTTTATTGCGTCATTCTTGGCGCAGACTTTTTTGGCGCAAATTTTTTTTTCTGTTTCCGGCGTCATACGTGTCTCCGGAAGTTGCGTAATTTTTGACGTTTTTTTGCGCCAAAAGTGTCGGCGTTCCGGATGTGGCGTAATTTTTGGCGCCAAAAGCATTTAGGCGCCAAATAATGTGGGCGTCTTTTTTGGCGCTAAAAAAATATGGGCGTCACTATTGGCTCCACATTATTTAAGTCTCATTATTTATTGCTTCTGGTTGCTAGAAGCTTGTTCACTGGCATTTTTTCCCATTCCTGAAACTGTCATTTAAGGAATTTGATCAATTTTGCTTTATATGTTGTTTTTTCTATTACATATTGCAAGATGTCCCACGTTGACACTGAGTCAGAAGATACTTCTGGAAAATCGCTGCCTGGTGCTGGATCTACCAAAGTTAAGTGTATCTGCTGTAAACTTGTGGTATCTGTTCCTCCAGCTGTTGTTTGTACTGATTGTCATGACAAACTTGTTAATGCAGATAATATTTCCTTTAGTAATGTTACATTACCTGTTGCTGTTCCGTCAACATCTAATACTCAGAGTGTTCCTGATAACATAAGAGATTTTGTTTCTAAATCCATTAAGAAGGCTATGTCTGTTATTCCTCCTTCTAGTAAACGTAAAAAGTCTTTTAAAACTTCTCATTTTTCAGATGAATTTTTAAATGAACATCATCATTCTGATTCTGATAATGGTTCTTCTGGTTCAGAGGATTCTGTCTCAGAGGTTGATGCTGATAAATCTTCATATTTATTTAAAATGGAATTTATTCGTTCTTTACTTAAAGAAGTCTTAATTGCATTAGAAATAGAGGATTCTGGTCCTCTTGATACTAAATCTAAACGTTTAAATAAGGTTTTTAAATCTCCTGTAGTTATTCCAGAAGTTTTTCCTGTCCCTGATGCTATTTCTGAAGTAATTTCCAGGGAATGGAATAATTTGGGTAATTCATTTACTCCTTCTAAACGTTTTAAGCAATTATATCCTGTGCCATCTGACAGATTAGAGTTTTGGGACAAAATCCCTAAGGTTGATGGGGCTGTCTCTACTCTTGCTAAGCGTACTACTATTCCTACGGCAGATAGTACTTCCTTTAAGGATCCTTTAGATAGGAAAATTGAATCCTTTCTAAGAAAAGCTTACTTGTGTTCAGGTAATCTTCTTAGACCTGCTATATCTTTAGCGGATGTTGCTGCAGCTTCAACTTTTTGGTTAGAAGCTTTAGCGCAACAAGTAACAGATCATAATTCTCATAGCATTATTAATCTTCTTCAACATGCTAATAATTTTATTTGTGATGCCATCTTTGATATCATTAGAGTTGATGTCAGGTTTATGTCTCTAGCTATTTTAGCTAGAAGAGCTTTATGGCTTAAAACTTGGAATGCTGATATGTCTTCTAAGTCTACTTTGCTTTCCCTTTCTTTCCAGGGTAATAAATTATTTGGTTCTCAGTTGGATTCTATTATCTCAACTGTTACTGGAGGGAAAGGAACTTTTTTACCACAGGATAAAAAATCTAAAGGTAAATTTAGGTCTCATAATCGTTTTCGTTCCTTTCGTCACAATAAGGAACAAAAGCCTGATCCTTCATCCTCAGGAGCGGTATCAGTTTGGAAACCATCTCCAGTCTGGAATAAATCCAAGCCTTTTAGAAAACCAAAGCCAGCTCCTAAGTCCACATGAAGGTGCGGCCCTCATTCCAGCTCAGCTGGTAGGGGGCAGATTACGTTTTTTCAAAGAAATTTGGATCAATTCCATTCACAATCTTTGGATTCAGAACATTGTTTCAGAAGGGTACAGAATTGGCTTCAAGATAAGGCCTCCTGCAAAGAGATTTTTTCTTTCCCGTGTCCCAGTAAACCCAGCGAAGGCTCGAGCATTTCTGAAATGTGTTTCAGATCTAGAGTTGGCTGGAGTAATTATGCCAGTTCCAGTTCTGGAACAGGGGCTGGGGTTTTATTCAAATCTCTTCATTGTACCAAAGAAGGAGAATTCCTTCAGACCAGTTCTGGATCTAAAAATATTGAATCGTTATGTAAGGATACCAACATTCAAAATGGTAACTGTAAGGACTATCCTGCCTTTTGTTCAGCAAGGGAATTATATGTCCACAATAGATTTACAGGATGCATATCTGCATATTCCGATTCATCCAGATCACTATCAGTTTCTGAGATTCTCTTTCCTAGACAAGCATTACCAGTTTGTGGCTCTACCTTTTGGCCTAGCAACAGCTCCAAGAATTTTTACAAAGGTTCTCGGTGCCCTTCTGTCTGTAATCAGAGAACAGGGTATTGTGGTATTTCCTTATTTGTACAATATCTTGGTACTTGCTCAGTCTTCACATTTAGCAGAATCTCATACAAATCGACTTGTGTTGTTTCTTCAAGATCATGGTTGGAGGATCAATTTACCAAAAAGTTCATTGATTCCTCAGACAAAGGTAACCTTTTTAGGTTTCCAGATAGATTCAGTGTCCATGACTCTGTCTTTGACAGACAAGAGACGTCTGAAATTGATATCAGCTTGTCGAAACCTTCAGTTACAATCATTCCCTTCGGTAGCCTTATGCATGGAAATTCTAGGTCTTATGACTGCTGCATCGGACGCGATCCCCTTTGCTCGTTTTCACATGCGACCTCTTCAGCTCTGTATGCTGAACCAGTGGTGCAGGGATTACACAAAGATATCTCAATTAATATCTTTAAAACCGATTGTACGACACTCTCTGACGTGGTGGACAGATCACCATCGTTTAGTTCAGGGGGCTTATTTTGTTCTTCCGACCTGGACTGTAATTTCAACAGATGCAAGTCTTACAGGTTGGGGACCTGTGTGGGGGTCTCTGACAGCACAAGGGGTTTGGGAATCTCAGGAGGTGAGATTACCGATCAATATTTTGGAACTCCGTGCAATTTTCAGAGCTCTTCAGTCATGGCCTCTTCTAAAGAGAGAATCGTTCATTTGTTTTCAGACAGACAATGTCACAACTGTGGCATACATCAATCATCAAGGATGGACTCACAGTTCTCTGGCTATGAAAGAAGTATCTCGAATTCTGGTATGGGCGGAATCCAGCTCCTGTCTAGTTTCTGCGGTTCATATCCCAGGTATAGACAATTGGGAAGCGGATTATCTCAGTCGCCAAACGTTACATCCGGGCGAATGGTCTCTTCACCCAGAGGTATTTCTTCAGATTGTTCAAATGTGTGGACTTCCAGAAATAGATCTAATGGCCTCTCATCTAAACAAGAAACTTCCCAGGTATCTGTCCAGATCCAGGGATCCTCAAGCGGAAGCAGTGGATGCATTGTCACTTCCTTGGAAGTATCATCCTGCCTATATCTTTCCGCCTCTAGTTCTTCTTCCAAGAGTAATTTCCAAGATTCTAAAGGAGTGCTTGTTTGTTCTGCTGGTGGCTCGAGCATGGCCTCACAGGTTTTGGTATGCGGATCTTGTCCTGATGGCCACTTGCCAACCGTGGACTCTTCCGTTAAGACCAGACCTTCTGTCGCAAGGTCCTTTTTTCCATCAGGATCTCAAATCCTTAAATTTAAAGGTATGGAGATTGAACGCTTGATTCTTAGTCAAAGAGGTTTCTCTGACTCTGTGATTAATACTATGTTACAGGCTCGTAAATCCGTATCTAGGGAGATATATTATAGAGTCTGGAAGACTTATATTTCTTGGTGTCTTTCTCATCATTTTTCCTGGCATTCTTTTAGAATTCTGAGAATTTTACAGTTTCTTCAGGATGGTTTGGATAAAGGTTTGTCTGCAAGTTCCTTGAAAGGACAAATCTCTGCTCTTTCTGTTCTTTTTCACAGAAAGATTGCTAATCTTCCTGATATTCATTGTTTTGTACAAGCTTTGGTTCGTATAAAACCTGTCATTAAGTCAATTTCTCCTCCTTGGAGTTTGAATTTGGTTCTGGGGGCTCTTCAAACTCCTCTGTTTGAACCTATGCATTCATTGGACATTAAATTACTTTCTTGGAAAGTTTTGTTCCTTTTGGCCATCTCTTCTGCCAGAAGAGTTTCTGAATTATCTGCTCTTTCTTGTGAGTCTCCTTTTCTGATTTTTCACCAGGATAAGGCGGTGTTGCGAACTTCTTTTAAATTTTTACCTAAGGTTGTGAATTCTAACAACATTAGTAGAGAAATTGTGGTTCCTTCATTATGTCCTAATCCTAAGAGTTCTAAGGAGAAATCATTGCATTCTTTGGATGTAGTTAGAGCTTTGAAATATTATGTTGAAGCTACTAAGATTTTCCGAAAGACTTCTAGTCTATTTGTTATCTTTTCCGGTTCTAGGAAAGGTCAGAAGGCCTCTGCCATTTCTTTGGCATCTTGGTTGAAATCTTTAATTCATCATGCTTATATCGAGTCGGGTAAAACTCCGCCTCAAAGGATTACAGCTCATTCTACAAGGTCAGTTTCTACTTCCTGGGCGTTTAGGAATGAAGCTTCGGTTGATCAGATTTGCAAAGCAGCAACTTGGTCTTCTTTGCATACTTTTACTAAATTCTACCATTTTGATGTGTTTTCTTCTTCTGAAGCAGTTTTTGGTAGAAAAGTACTTCAGGCAGCTGTTTCAGTTTGATTCTTCTGCTTATAATTTCAGTTTTTTTCATTATAAGATTTAAACTTTATTTTGGGTGTGGATTATTTTCAGCGGAATTGGCTGTCTTTATTTTATCCCTCCCTCTCTAGTGACTCTTGCGTGGAAGATCCACATCTTGGGTAGTCATTATCCCATACGTCACTAGCTCATGGACTCTTGCTAATTACATGAAAGAAAACATAATTTATGTAAGAACTTACCTGATAAATTCATTTCTTTCATATTAGCAAGAGTCCATGAGGCCCACCCTTTTTGTGGTGGTTATGATTTTTTTGTATAAAGCACAATTATTCCAATTCCTTATTTTTTTATGCTTTCGCACTTTTTTCTTATCACCCCACTTCTTGGCTATTCGTTAAACTGATTTGTGGGTGTGGTGAGGGGTGTATTTATAGGCATTTTGAGGTTTGGGAAACTTTGCCCCTCCTGGTAGGAATGTATATCCCATACGTCACTAGCTCATGGACTCTTGCTAATATGAAAGAAATGAATTTATCAGGTAAGTTCTTACATAAATTATGTTATTTAACCAGTGATATTTTGGGGAATGTCACTGGTTAAATAAAAGGTATTTTTGCACCTTTAGTCAAGTCCAGAGAGTGCTGTTTTCTACATTCTTTATCTAATCATCACTCAGCACCCTGGCAGTTGAACTGAGTTTATGAGAGTGCACCTACTTCCAATTTCTATGTGTATATATATATATATATATATATATATATATATATATATATATATATATATATATATATATATATATATATATATATATATATATATATATATATATAATATTTATATTAATACAGTTGTATGCAAACGTTTAGGCACCCCTGATAATTTCCATGATTTTCATTTATAAATAATTGGGTGTTTGGATCAGCAATTTCATTTTGATCTATCAAATAACTGAAGGACACAGTAATATTTCAGAAGTGAAATTAGGTTTATTGTATTAACATAAAATATGCAATATGCATCCAAACGAAATTAGACAGGTGCATACATTTGGACACCCCAACAGAAATATTGCATCAATATTTAGTAGAGCCTACTTTAGAAGAAATAACAGCCTCTAGACGCTTCCTATAGCCTGTTAGTGATGTCACGAACCTAAAATTTTCGGTTCACGAACGGCGGACTCGAACTTCCGGTATTGTTCGCGAACGCGCAAACCGTGCGAACCGCCATTGAATTCAATAGGCAGGCGAACTTTAAAACCTACAAGGACTCTTTCTGGCCACAATAGTGATGGAAAAGTTGTTTCAAGGGTACTAACACCTGGACTGTCGCATGCTGGAGGGGGATCCCTTTCAAAACTCCCATGGAAAATTACATAGTTTATGCAGAGTCTGCTTTTAAGCCATAATGGGCCTAAATCAACTAACATTCCCAAAGTGGCTGTCTCAAAATATTCCGGACAGAAGATAGATTGATAGATAGATAGGATAGACAGATATACATAGATTGATAGTTAGATACAATCGATAGAAGAGAAATAGATAGATTTGTTAGATATATAATTAACCTAATAAAGTCTAATAATTAAACATGCGTTCTTGGACCCAACTAGCTTTTGTTAATTAGTACTTTTCTTAGCACTTTAATCCCTGTTCCCCCCCCTATCGGGGGTGTTCTATATGGCCTGCATGATTACCCTGAAAAAATATAATAATAAGACATGCGGTCTGGTACCCATTTTAACTAGGTTGTGTTTTAAGTACTACCATTCTTAGTTTAATTTTTAATTATTAAGAATACTGTCACAACAAATATGATTGGTGTAAATATTTTTCAAGTAGGCCTGGCACACAGGCTTGGAAGGCTGTAGAAAAGTGCAATTCTAGGGCACGAGCAAACTGAGGATTAAGATCATCAACAATCAAGAATATTTTAATTAGTAACTATACTGTGACAACAATTATGATTGGTGTAAATAGTTGGCAAGACGGCCTGGCACAAAAGGCTGGCAGGCAGGAGGTAAATGCAATTCAAGGACACTAGGAGACTGATTACTGACAGTCAAAACAGTGATGATTGACAATTTTTGCAATACTGTTAAAAGAAATATGATTGCTGGCAATAATTGGCTAGGTGGGCCGGGCACACAGCAGGCTGCAAGGCAGGAGGAAAGTGCAATTCACTGGCACCAGCAAACTGAGGATTCACAACAACTATTAACAAAAATTGTAATTTTTAATTACTAAGAATACTGTGACAACAAATATGATTGGTGTAAATATTTTTCAAGTAGGCCTGGCATTCAGGCTTGGAAGGCAGTAGAAAAGTGCAATTCTAGGGCACGAGCAAACTGAGGATTAATATCAACAATCAAAATTTTTTTAATTTTAATTAGTAACTATACTGTCTGTGACAACAATTATGATTGGTGTAAATAGTTGGCTAGACGGCCTGGCACAAAAGGCTGGCAGTGGCAGGCAGGAGGTAAATGCAATTCAATGGCACTAGGAGACTGAATATTTGCAGTCCAAAAAATTATGATTTTTATTTTTTTATATACTGTTACAAGAATTGTGATTGGTGCCACTAATTGGCTAGTTGGGCCTGGCACAAAGGCTGGCAGATATGAGTCATGGATGGTAGGTAGGGCAGCAATTTAACACAGTATGCTGTGAAAGTGACGAAAACACAGGCCTGATAGAAAATTAAGTTAGATTACACTAGCAAAATATTTTAAAATTTTAGATTTTAATATTAAAATTATGTTAAGAAGTGCAATGCACATATGACTCTATGAGTAGTCGCACTGGCTGGCTGCTACGTAGGGCAGCAATTAACAACAGTATGCTGTGTAAGTCAGACACAGGCCTGATAGAAAATAAAATTACAATTGAAAGATTAGATGCGCTAGGAGAGGGTACTAAACACTTATCTAAAGACACAATTCCTGTTATGTGTCAAGGAACCTTACATACAAATTTTTAAGCTAAGCTTAAAGATAGAGAAGTGCGCCCGTAAAGGCTAAAAGTATCACAACACCAATATAAAAATAACCATATATATTTAATAAAATACAATGTGAATACAAAATAAAAAGGGACGTCTCCCTATACTGTAAATGTAGACAAGTGAACTATAGTTATTAAAAGCGGAATAGAGGGATAAAAGCAAATAAAAAGTTATTATTCTTTGAACGTTCATAAAGCTTTAGAGGAATAAGAGCCAAGCAATCTTGCACAGTTCCTGCTAGATTATTGCTAGATCATGGGTCTGATGATCGTGCACAGTGTCCTGTTTGTGCAGCGTGTGTATCTTACACAGGGCGGTAATGGTATGAAGGCAAGGAGGAACACTCGTAGGTAAACCACTTAGGCACTTATGAAATATAATGACCAAAGTTCATATATGGCATCTAGTTCATATATGTTGACAGTATGCAGACAGCCCTTCAGGGATTAGTATGTGGTACTTTACCGTATTCCGATGGTAAGTCTCGGTCAAATCTTGGACCGTTGTTGCGGCTAGCAGCCGCTCTCCCACGCTGTTCTCTGCAAACCTACTCACGTGTCGGACGGCGTCTGACGTCACACCTCACTTCTCAAATTCAAAGGGGTGTTGCTTCACGTAATCCAACAGCTGTTTAAGGATTTCCACTTTGTAACTTTGTTGTCCAAAGAGATGTGTGTTCGGCCCTTAGAGGTATATTATGGGCTTACAGCATAGGATAGAATAAGCAGATTCTTCCTCACTTCCAATGAAGTAGTATATCGATTAACCCGGGTTAAGAATGCTGTATCAAGGATGCTTCAGATAAAAGCTGCAATGTCACTTCAACAAGCGACGCGTAAAGCCCAAGGGAGGGCGAAACGCGTCGCTTGTTGAAGTGACATTGCAGCTTTTATCTGAAGCATCCTTGATACAGCATTCTTAACCCGGGTTAATCGATATACTACTTCATTGGAAGTGAGGAAGAATCTGCTTATTCTATCCTATGCTGTAAGCCCATAATATACCTCTAAGGGCCGAACACACATCTCTTTGGACAACAAAGTTACAAAGTGGAAATCCTTAAACAGCTGTTGGATTACGTGAAGCAACACCCCTTTGAATTTGAGAAGTGAGGTGTGACGTCAGACGCCGTCCGACACGTGAGTAGGTTTGCAGAGAACAGCGTGGGAGAGCGGCTGCTAGCCGCAACAACGGTCCAAGATTTGACCGAGACTTACCATCGGAATACGGTAAAGTACCACATACTAATCCCTGAAGGGCTGTCCGCATACTGTCAACATATATGAACTAGATGCCATATATGAACTTTGGTCATTATATTTCATAAGTGCCTAAGTGGTTTACCTACGAGTGTTCCTCCTTGCCTTCATACCATTACCGCCCTGTGTAAGATACACACGCTGCACAAACAGGACACTGTGCACGATCATCAGACCCATGATCTAGCAATAATCTAGCAGGAACTGTGCAATATTGCTTGGCTCTTATTCCTCTAAAGCTTTATGAACGTTCAAAGAATAATAACTTTTTATTTGCTTTTATCCCTCTATTCCGCTTTTAATAACTATAGTTCACTTGTCTACATTTACAGTATAGGGAGACGTCCCTTTTTATTTTGTATTCACATTGTATTTTATTAAATATATATGGTTATTTTTATATTGGTGTTGTGATACTTTTAGCCTTTACGGG
This sequence comes from Bombina bombina, assembly GCF_027579735.1. Lineage (NCBI taxonomy): Eukaryota > Metazoa > Chordata > Amphibia > Anura > Bombinatoridae > Bombina > Bombina bombina. The sequence continues at coordinate 184,130,906 of NC_069503.1, read as the reverse complement.
CGCACTTCTCTATCTTTAAGCTTAGCTTAAAAATTTGTATGTAGAAAATAAAATTACATTACACTAGCATAATGATTTAAAGACTTTTTTTGGCAATTTAAAGAAAAAGGTTAAGCACATACATATCAGTCGTGGCTGATAGCCTTGGAAGGGCAGCTATTAAAAAAGTAGGCTCTGTAAGTCAGATACACACACACCTGATAGAAAATACTATTAGATTACACTAGAAAAATGATTGAAATTATTTTTTGGGGGGGGAATTAAAAAAAGGTTAAACACATATGAGTCGTGGCTCATAGACTAGGGAGGGCAGCAAGTAAACACAGTAGGCTCTGTATGTCAGCAAAACACACAGGCCGGATAGAAAATTATATTAGATTACACTAGCAAACAAATTTAACCCCTTAGTGACCAGAGCACTTTTCCATTTTCTGTCCGTTTGGGACCAAGGCTATTTTCACATTTCTGCAGTGTTTGTGTTTAGCTGAAATTTTCCTCTTACTCATTTACTGTACCCACACATATTATATACCGTTTTTCTCGCCATTAAATGGACTTTCTAAAAATACCATTATTTTCATAATATCTTATCATTTACTATAAAAAAAATTATAAAATATGAGGAAAAATGGAAAAAAAAACACTTTTTCTAACTTTGAACCCCAAAATCTGTTACATATCTACAACCACCAAAAAACACCCATGCTAAATAGTTTCTAAATTTTGTCCTGAGTTTAGAAATACCCAATGTTTACATCTTCTTTGCTTTTTTTGTAACTTATAGGGCCATAAATACAAGTAGCACTTTGCTATTTTCAAAACATTTTTTTTTCAAAATTAGCGCTAGTTACATTGGGACACTGATATCTTTCAGGAATCCCTGAATATCCATTGACATATATATATTTTTTTTTAGAAGACATCCCAAAGTATTGATCTAGGCCCATTTTGGTATATTTCATGCCACCATTTCACCGCCAAATGCGATCAAATACAAAAAATTGTTCACTTTTTCACAAATTTTTTCACAAACTTTCAGTTTCTCACTGAAATTATTTACAAACTGCTGGTGCAATTATGGCATAAATGGTTGTAAATTCTTCTCTGGGATCCCCTTTGTTCAGAAATAGCAGACATATATGGCTTTTGCATTGCTTTTTGGTAATTAGAAGGCCGCTAAATGCCACTGCGCACCACACGTGTATTATGCCCAGCAGTGAAGGGGTTAATTAGGGAGCATGTAAGGAGCTTTTTGGGGTATTTTTAGCTTTAGTGTAGTGTAGTAGACAACCCCAAGTATTGATCTAGGCCCATTTTGGTATATTTCATGCCACCATTTCACCGCCAAATGCGATCAAATTAAAAAAAACATTACATTTTTCACAATTTTAGGTTTGTCACTGAAATCATTTACAAACAGCTTGTGCAATTATGGCACAAATGGTTGTAAATGCTTCTCTGGGATCCCCTTTGTTCAGAAATAGCAGACATATATGACTTTGGCGTTGCTTTTTGGTAATTAGAATGCTGCTAAATGGCGCTGTGCATCACACGTGTATTATGGCTAGCAGTGAAGGGGTTAATTAGGTAGCTTGTAGGGAGCTTGCAGGGTTAATTTTAGCTTTAGTGTAGAGATCAGCCTCCCACCTGAAACATCAGACCCCCTGATCCCTCCCAAACATCTCTCTTCCCTCCCCTACCCCACAAATGTCCCCGCCATCTTAAGTACTGGCAGAAACTCTGCCAGTACTAAAATAAAAGGAAAATTTGTGCATTTTTGTGCATTTTGTTTTAGCATATTTACATATGCTTCTGTGTAGGATCCCCCTTAGCCCCCAACCTCACTGATCCCCCACCCAACAGCTCTCTAACCCTCCCCCTCTGACTTAATGTGCGCCATCTTGGGTACTGGCAGCTGTCTGCCAGTACCCATTTTAGTGAAAATATGTTTTTTTTATTAAAAAAAATTCCTTTTTCTGTAGTGTAGCTTCCCCCCCCCCAATACCAACCCCCCACCCCTTCCAGATCGCTTAAATGCTTTTTTTAAAAAATGTTTATTTCATTTTTTTATACACTTTACTCTTTACTTTTTTTCTGTAGTGTAGCGGTTCCCACCCGCTCCCGCCCCGTGCACGCGCCCCCCCCCCCCCCACCGTGCACGCGCGCGCGCCCGTGCGCGCCCCCGAAGGCTCCGCCCCCGATCCCGCCCCCCTCCTCCTTCCAGATCTCACCGATGGCCGCCCACCCGCCTCCCAAGTCGGCTCCCACCCACCAACGATACCGGCCATCGATGTCCGGTGCAGAGAGGGCCACAGAGTGGCTCTCTCTGCATCGGATGGCCAGAAAGTGTTATTGCAGGATGCCTCGATGTCGAGGCATCACTGCAATAACCGGAAAGCAGCTGGAAGCGAGCAGGATCGCTTCCAGCTGCTTTCCAGACTGAGGACGTGCAGGGTACGTCCTCAGGCGTTAACTGCCTTTTTTTAGAGGACGTACCCTGCACGTCCTCGGTCATTAAGGGGTTAAACTTTTTTTTTTCTATATTAAAATTAAGGTGAAGAAGAATAGATATGAGTGCTGGGTGGCTGCCTGGCACAGACCAATTAACCAAAAGACTGAAAAAAATGAGGTATATTAATGCTGAGTGAGCCTGACAGACACAGGCCTGATAGTAAATGTAATTAGATTACACTAGCAAAATATTTTTTTTTTTTTTTTAAATTTAAAATAATGTTATAAACGGATATTAACACTGGTGGCTGCTGGCTGGCACAGAGCAATGAACCAGAGTATATGCTGTGTGACACTGGCCTGATAGAAAATGAAAAAAAATTACACAAGAAAAATAATTACATTTTTTGGTTACTTAAATTTAAACTAATGTTGTTAGGGAGATATCAGTGGTGGCAGTAGTCACAGCATATGCTGTGAGCCTTAAACACAGAGCCTGAAAGCCAGGCAAATGCTAATAAAAAAAAATGAAAAAAGAAAAAAAAAAACGGCACAAAATATAGCCCTAAAAAGGGCTTTTTGGGGTGCTGTGCTTGCAGCAGAGATGAGTGGAGTCCTTCTGGACTGTAAATACACTAGCCTAGCTATGTTTTTCCTATTAATGTCAGGAGCAAAAACACAACACGTCCTCTCATTAAGAAAGCAAGGTCATTATGAGTCTAAAATGGCAGATTCCGAGTAGCTGGGAGGGTCTGTGAGGGAGTGTCTGATGTTGATTGGCTCTAATGTGTCAGGCGGCTGTGACATAAAGGGTCAATTTTCCACAATGATGACACATAGGGGCGGATCGAACATCGCCATGTGTTCGCCCACAAACGCGAACGCGAACAAGCTATGTTCGCAGGGAACTGTTCCCGGGCGAACAGTTCGGGACATGAGTGTCTGGATTCTGGATGAAGGTATTTTGAACCATTCCTCTTTGCAAAACATCTCCAGTTCAGTTAGGTTTGATGGTTGCCGAGCATGGACAGCCCGCTTCAAATCACCTCACAGATTTCAACTTCACCCAGCAGTGATTCAAACCTTCTCCCAGCTGATGAGTAGCAACAACTACGAAACAGTCTGTCCTGGGATGGTTATGAATCACTGCACTAACCCTAGCTAAGTTTATAAGCTGTGTGAACAGTGATACTTTGGCGTAAAGGGAATCTGCTGAAAAGCAGACTGAAGTAAAAAGGTGTGTCATTGTGTATTTAATTTGCATATCTTACCCAGAATCCTTTGCTGCATTGAAAACAATGTAATTCAGAGGTTTTCTGTGGGAAAACAAGCCTTTGGGCCTGTCTAGATTTGTTAATGAACTACACAATGAGTTATTTTTCTATATTTTGTGCATAGTGGAGGATTTTTAACTCAACTTTTATCTCCCCCTAATTTAAAATGTTGTTATATATATATGTGTGTGTGTGTGTGTGTGGTTATAAAAGGTTAATACAAACAATATATATAGAAAGTGTCTCTTTTACTCTTCCCCTTTATAATAGCAGTGCTCTTGATCTGTCACGTGAGTCAAAGGTGTTAGCTGTCATAAAAAAGGTTGAAAACCAGTGATCAACAGAGATAAATAGATAGATGGATAGATTTATATTCTGCCGACCAGTTCATTATTAGGAACAGTATTAAAATGCAAATGAAATACGTCCTTCAAAGGTAGATTCAAGCCCCAGGCTGTGGGAGGTGTATTAAAAAAAGTCATCTGCTAGCTAGCTCTCTGCAGCAGATTCTTGAATTTCTAACTTTTTTTTTTTTTTTTTTTTTACTATTTTCTATTCCAACACAATTTATTCACTGTTAGTAAAAGTCAACAGAAAATACATTCTATATAAAAAAGACAGCTGTAGCCCCATTCTATCTGCACCTGGTGAGTAACAATCAGTAGAGCTTTACATTTAGTATTAACTACATTCATGGAACAACATATGAAGAATTAAGTTAAGAAAATGAACATAATTAACAAAAATAATTGAACATAGCTCAACCATTTTTTTAATGAGAACAGTTGCTGTACTCTTAATGGATGCTTTCCCATAGAAAACTCATATACAATCTAGCTAGGCTAGTAAAAAAAAACCTTAATGTGTTTTAAAATGTATCAATAATTCATCAGTATACATTATTAATGAAGCCACAGTATCCATTAAATTACCTGGTGTGTACTTTCAAAATACTAATATCATCTGAGTTACTGGAGATTCGCCCTGAGATATTATTATCATTCATAATTTTAGAAGCAAAAGCTTTTTACCGTGAATACTTTAAACCATAAGAATGGACGGTCTTTTAAGATAAAAAACAAGTTGGTGTTCACAAAAGTGATATTTCTCTTTCTGTCTATGTTTTCTATTTTCATATGTTTCTGTTTAAAACAGAAATTGTAATCATAAACATTTTCCATTATAAGTTGTAATTTACAGTTTGTATTTTCAAGATTTTTTTTTCCCATTACATTCAAAAATGATTGTACTATTGCTTGTATATCAAAGTCTTTCTAGAGCAGCAATGCACTACTTTGCCCTAACTGAACAAATCTGGTGAGCCAATGACAAGAGATATGTGTGTAGCCACCAATCACCAACTAGCTAGCTACCCTAATGCATTGCTGCTCCTAGATTTATTGAGGCATGTTTTTCAAAAAAATGTTACCAAGAGAATAAAGTATATTTGATAATAGAAATATATTGAAAGGTATCTTTACTGTTTCACTGTTAAGCCTTTTTTTACACTTTTGTGCAAAGCCGATTTTGAATTTATTTGCTGCTTGCATTTAAACCATATTATAAGTCACATTTCAGTAAGTAATGCATATAAATCATCATCAAGAGCAGATAAGTTTGAGAGGGGCCCCTATGGCTTTTGGGGGTTATAATATAAACTACTACTACTACTACTACTGGCTACTTGTTCCTGGCAATTAATGCTTGGTTAAAGGGATAATGAACCCACATTTTTTTCTTTCATGATTCAGATAGAGCATGCAATTTTAAGCAACTTTTTAATTTACTCCTACTATCAATTTTTCTTTGTTCTCTTGGAATCTTTATTTAAAAAAGCAGGACTGTAAGCGTACAAGCCGGCTCATCTTTGGTTCAGCAACTAGGTTGTACTTGCTGATTGGTGGTTAAATAGTATTCACCAATCAGCAAGCATTATCCAGGGTCTGAACCAAAAATGGGCCAGCTCGTAAGCTTACATTCCTGCTTTTTCAAATAAAGATAGCAAGAAAACTAAGAAAAATTGATAATAGGAGTAAATTAGAAAGTTGCTTAAAATTGCATGCTCTATCTAAATCACGAAAGAAAAAAAATTGGGTTCAGTGTCCCTTTAAGTGCTCAGGAGTGTGCATGTGTCTGCTGCACTATATTGCAGCAGTTTTGCAACGTTATACATTAGCAAGAGCACTAGATGGCAGCACTATTTCCTGTCATGTATAGCTCCAGGCATGTCCACGCTACCTAGTACCTAAACGTATCTAGATATCTTTTTAACAAAGAATAACATGAGAACATTGCAAATTTGATAACAGAAGTCAATTGGAAACTTTTTAAAAATTATATTCTCTACCTGAATCATGAAAGGAAAAATTTGGGTTTCATGTCCCTTTCCCATGGTAAAAACACCTTCAAATTGTACTTTTCATATGCATACTAGATTTTCTTTTTTTTTTGTAACTTAAGTACTAGAGAAAAATCATTTAATAAAATTAAAACAGTTAATGGGATATGAAATGCAATAGTATAATGAGCTTTAAAGCAGACTCTTGCAAGGCAAAATAATAAAAAAACAGAACACTAGGGGCTAGATTACAAGTGGAGCACAAACATATTAGTGCTGTTGATCTTAAAAATGTTGAAAGTTAAAAGTTTTTGCTCATGCGAAAGCCTCAGGTGCGCTAACATCTGGATGTTGGATAGCACAGACATGCTAACTCCCTTTCTCCATACACTTCTAGGGGGCGCGCTAACCTGAAAGTGTGCTAGGCACGTGCACTAAAGCCTAAGGTGCGTTAAGAAATAGTGGAAAAGGTATGGAGTGAGCGCTAAAACAAGCTTAATAGGCCAATGAGATAAAGAAGTGAACTAAAACGGTTCAAATGGGCTAGAACGATATAATACTGATCTCAATAAAATGTACAATTTAATATGCATATAAACATAAATAGGTAGTAGACGTGGATAGAGTTAAAATACTTAACATTAGCATGGATCCATGTAATGACTAAAACAGGTATACAACAATGATAAAAACAATGATAAAAACAGTGATAAATAGACAGATAGGAAGTCAGTGAGATCCTCTGCGATTAGGTCGGAGGTCTCTTGTTATGTGTAGATGTAGGTGCAAATAGTTAGTGGTATAAAGTGTCAGTCCAAAAGACCATATATAAAAAGTGATCCAAAAACAAAACAGAAATGGTGATCCAAAAATTGCAGATAATAGTTCAAAAGTAGAATCCAAGGTAATATAAAAATATATGTCTATGTGGAAAAACCTTCCATATCAAAATATGTTGTGGAGAAATGACACGTGAAAAACAAAACGTTGGTACAAAAAATACACAAAAAATGATAATAAACAAACGATCCAAACCTGTGAAAAGACAGAAACGAAAAATAGTGCAATAAAGTTTGTTACACTTTAGAAGGTATGAAAATAAGCTCACCAGTATGCCTGTGTCAACACGTTTCGGCCTATCTTAAGGCCTTTCTCAAGACTATACTGATGTGTAACTACTGGGAGCTTATATAGGGTGCCAAGTGATGTTATTGGTGGTAGGTTTTGGCGCCAAAAATGGATGTGACACCTCTTCCTGTTTGGCCCATTGTATTCTGGGACATAATAGAACTCTTTTTCTTTTTGTTTAAATCTTATTATTATTATCACATTGTTACTTATATTCAATTAACCCATTATGTTTCAAAAGTTGCCTATAATTTATTCATTTCTACAGTTGATTTCAATCCAAATTGTGTTGCAGAAACCGTTAGTGAATACCATTACTTCCGGTTCCATGTATCACTTCCGGTTTGTCACTTCCGGTTTCGTTCGGGTCACTTCCGGTTTTGGCGATTATACTCCCCACTTCCGGTTTTAGATTGTTTAGTGATACTATGATGAATCCCATGTCACTTTATAATAAAATAGTTTTGGGCATATCTTCAAAAGTAATGTTATTATATAGGAATAGATTATCAATTGTTAAAAGCCTGAAATTGTCCATTAAAAACAGTGTTGGACTAATCACATTCAATGTATCAAATGGAATATTAAAAGCATATATAAGTAAAAGATATATACATGTGTATATATATATATAAATATATATATATATATATATATATATATATATATATATATATATATATATATATATATATATATATATATAAAAAGATGACGTGTATAAATAAGTAGATTAATAAATATATAAGATCGATACAGTTAAATACATTTGAATAGTCTCCTAAACCCGTTATTAAAATAAATAGTGTGTGAGTCCAAATTCTAAAGACCCATATATTGGCTCAAAAGGTGAATGGGACCTATATATATATGTCTGTAGGTTCATATATATTTGTAAAAGTAATGATGTCAGTTAGGGAGAAACCAATCAATTGGGAAAAGGGAGAAACCATGCATGTGTCAGAACAACAAAAAGCGAAAATTATCGTCCTGTGGTACAATTGGGACAACAGAAACTTGTTAAAAGAGTACTAAATAGTACAACCTCAGAGAGTTATATGAAATAGTCTATATTCGTAAAAACTACCTACAGAATTTTCCTGGAGGGGAATGGGGATATGTCACTGCTGGGGCGAGAATCTTGATCATTTGGTTCTCAAAATATTTATATGGTCCAACAGTGAGCATTGGAAATGTTAAAATTGTATATCTATATAGGAAGAGAATGATCTGTAAGTCCAATGGTAAAACAGATTGTGTTGGTCTTAAGGGCTATACATTTGCCTATAATCATCAGTCCCTATTTGGATGTGTAAAAAAGTTAAAATTGTATGTCTATATAGGGAGAGAATGATCTGTAAGTCCGATGGTAAAACAGATTGTTTTGGTCTTAAGGGCTATACATTTGCCTATAATCATCAGTCCCTATTTGGATATGTAAAAAAGTAGACCAACCTATTTCGTCAGATCTATAATTTAAAGTGAGAGCTAGTGTGATGACACATGCGGTCATAATAAAGATAGACTTTGAATAATAAGGCTAGGTCTATCTAATCTTTTCTAAGGGACAGTAGATGGGATAAGTCTTCTTTATGATTCAACCCTTTAGGGAACAGACAATCCAAAGTAAAAATCCATTTGGACTCATGATATAATAATTTTCTCTCATGGTTGCCTCCCCTCCAGTTGTTTTTGATCTTCTCAATTCCAAAATATTTAAGATCTTTTTTACATATCCAAATAGGGACTGATGATTATAGGCAAATGTATAGCCCTTAAGACCAACACAATCTGTTTTACCATCGGACTTACAGATCATTCTCTCCCTATATAGACATACAATTTTAACTTTTTTATACATCCAAATAGGGACTGATGATTATAGGCAAATGTATAGCCCTTAAGACCAACACAATCTGTTTTACCATTGGACTTACAGATCATTCTCTTCCTATATAGATATACAATTTTAACATTTCCAATGCTCACTGTTGGACCATATAAATATTTTGAGAACCAAATGATCAAGATTCTCGCCCCAGCAGTGACATATCCCCATTCCCCTCCAGGAAAATTATGTAGGTAGTTTTTACGAATATAGACTATTTCATATAACTCTCTGAGGTTGTACTATTTAGTACTCTTTTAACCAGTTTCTGTTGTCCCAATTGTACCACAGGACGATAATTTTTGCTTTTTGTTGTTCTGACACATGCATGGTTTCTCCCTTTTCCCAATTGATTGGTTTCTCCCTAACTGACATCATTACTTTTACAAATATATATGAACCTACAGACATATATATATAGGTCCCATTCACCTTTTGAGCCAATATATGGGTCTTTAGAATTTGGACTCACACACTATTTATTTTAATAACGGGTTTAGGAGACTATTCAAATGTATTTAACTGTAGCGATCTTATATATTTATTAATCTACTTATTTATACACGTCATCTTTTTTTATATATATATATATATATATATACACATGTATATATCTTTTACTTATATATGCTTTTAATATTCCATTTGATACATTGAATGTGATTAGTCCAACACTGTTTTTAATGGACAATTTCAGGCTTTTAACAATTGATAATCTATTCCTATATAATAACATTACTTTTGAAGATATGCCCAAAACTATTTTATTATAAAGTGACATGGGATTCATCATAGTATCACTAAACAATCTAAAACCGGAAGTGGAGAGTATAATCGCCAAAACCGGAAGTGACCCGAACGAAACCGGAAGTGACATACCGGAAGTGATTTTACCTAAACCGGAAGTGATACACAAAACCGGAAGTAATGGTATTCACTAACGGTTTCTGCAACACAATTTGGATTGAAATCAACTATAGAAATGAATAAATTATAGGCAACTTTTGAAACATAATGGGGTAATTGAATATAAGTAACAATGTGATAATAATAATAAGATTTAAACAAAAAGAAAAAGAGTTCTATTATGTCCCAGAATACAATGGGCCAAACAGGAAGAGGTGTCACATCCATTTTTGGCGCCAAAACCTACCACCAATAACATCACTTGGCACCCTATATAAGCTCCCAGTAGTTACACATCAGTATAGTCTTGAGAAAGGTCTTAAGATAGGCCGAAATGCGTTGACACAGGCATACTGGTGAGCTTATTTTCATACCTTCTAAAGTGTAGCAAACTTTATTGCACTATTTTTCGTTTCTGTCTTTTCACAGGTTTGGATCGTTTGTTTATTATCATTTTTTGTGTATTTTTTGTACCAACGTTTTGTTTTTCACGTGTCATTTCTCCACAACATATTTTGATATGGAAGGTTTTTCCACATAGACATATATTTTTATATTACCTTGGATTCTACTTTTGAACTATTATCTGCAATTTTTGGATCACCATTTCTGTTTTGTTTTTGGATCACTTTTTAATATATGGACTTTTGGACTGACACTTTATACCACTAACTATTCGCACCTACATCTACACATAACAAGAGACCTCCGACCTAATCGCAGAGGATCTCACTGACTTCCTATCTGTCTATTTATCACTGTTTTTATCATTGTTTTTATCATTGTTGTATACCTGTTTTAGTCATTACATGGATCCATGCTAATGTTAAGTATTTTAACTCTATCCATGTCTACTACCTATTTATGTTTATATGCATATTAAATTGTACATTTTATTGAGATCAGTATTATATCGTTCTAGCCCATTTGAACCGTTTTAGTTCACTTCTTTACCTCATTGGCCTATTAAGCTTGTTTTAGCGCTCACTCCATACCTTTTCCACTGTTTCCCTCTTGTAGTCCGCTAGGGGACTTATTTGGTAGTGAGCTTTAGGCTGTCCTTTTAGCGCTTGGGATACTACATACATAGTACGTGCGTTAAGAAATACTCAGCAGCAAATTGTATTTTTAATTGTATATAGTGTGTGTACAAAATATATGGTATATGACAAAGTGTTTACACATATATACACACTTATGCACATATATAAAGATACACATACATATACACCATGGGGCCGAATTATCAAGGGCCGAAATGCCCCTGATGCCCCTGTTTCCGCGCGAGCCTTTAGGCTTCTTAACTGCTGTTTCCAGCGAGCCTTTAGGCTCGCTGGAAACAGCAGTTAAGAAGCAGCGGTCTTAAAGGGACACTCAATCAAAATTAAACTTTCATTATTCAGATAGAGCATGCCATTTTAAACAACTTTCCAATTTCCTTCCATTAACAAAATGTGCACATTCTTTTTATATTTAAACTTTTTGAGTCACCAGCTCCTACTGAGCATGTGCAAGAATAAGTGTGTATGCATTTGTGAATGGCTGATGGCTGTCACATGGTACGTGTATGCATTTGTGATTGGCTGATGGCTGTCACATGGTACAGGGGGAGTGGAAAAAGACATAACTTTTAAAATTGTCAGAAAAAAAAAATCTACTACTCATTTGAAGTTCAAACTAAGTGCTATTGCATTGTCTTGTTATCTTGCATTTGTTGATTATGCAAATCTACTGTGTTGACTGGTCCTTTAAGACCGCTACTCCGATTTAATACGATCAGGTTGATTGACACCTCCTGCTAGCGGCCAATTGGCCGTGAATCTGCAGGGGGTGGCATTGCACTAGCAGTTCACCAGTACTGCTTGTGCAATGATAAATGCCGACAGTGTATGCTTTCGTTATTCAGCGATGTCTGTCGGACATGATCTGCTGAGCGGATCATGTCGGACAGACCGAAGATAAATCGGCCCCCGTGTGTGTGTGTAATACTTTATTTTAATGTTCTACATGTGTTTTGTAATACTTTTTTTTAGCTCTTTTATGTGTTGCGCTCAAGTGCAACACATAACTCATAACTTGTAATATGAGAGATGTATAGAGCAGCTGCACTATTCATTGAAAGTATAGGGTACACTAAAAGGATGATGGCTGCACCAAACATTCCTTGATAAATCTGTTTTTCCATGGACTTGTAATACCAAATTGCACGCTAATCTTAGCGCGGTTCAGCAATTTTAATAGTGCACCCTGCTCAATCAATAGCACCTAGATCAGCAGATGTAAAATCTCCCAATATGCCATTCTGAGACTGATTAAAGGGATACTAAATCCATTTTTCTTCTTTAATTATTCAGATAGAGCAAACAATTTTAAGCAACTTTCTAATTTACTCCTATTATAAATTTGTCTTCGTTCTCTTGCAATCTTTATTTTAAAAGCAGCAATGTAAGCTTAGGAGTCGGCCCATTTTTGGTTCAGAACGTGGGTTACACTTGCTTATTGGTTGGCTGAATGTAGTCACCAATCAGCAAGCGCTATCCAGGGTGCTGAACCTAAAATGGGCCAGCTTCTAAGCTCTATATTCCTGCTTTTTAAACAAAGATAGCAAGAGAATGAAGAAAAATTTATACTAGGAGTAAATTAGAAAGTTGCTTACAATTGCACGCTCTATCTGAATAATGAAATAAACATTTTTGGTTTTAGTATCCCTTTAATAAATATGCTTTCTTGCATTTGATTGGCAGGTAACTTAGGCCTAGATTTAGAGTTCGGCGGTAGCCGTCAAAACCAGCGTTAGAGGCTCCTAACGCTGGTTTTGGCCGCCCGCTGGTATTTGGAGTCAGTGATTAAAGGGTCTAACGCTCACTTTTCAGCCGCGACTTTTCCATACCGCAGATCCCCCTACGCCATTTGCGTAGCCTATCTTTTCAATGGGATCTTTCTAACGCTGGTATTTAGAGTCGTTTCTTCAGTGAGCGTTAGAGCTCTAACGACAAGATTCCAGCCGCCTGAAAAAAGCAGGAGTTAAGAGCTTTCTGGCTAACGCCGGTTTATAAAGCTCTTAACTACTGTACCCTAAAGTACACTAACACCCATAAACTACCTATGTACCCCTAAACCGAGGTCCCCCCACATCGCCGCCACTCGATTAAAATTTTTAACCCCTAATCTGCCGACCGCCACCTACGTTATACTTATGTACCCCTAATCTGCTGCCCCTAACCCCGCCGACCCCTATATTATATTTATTAACCCCTAACTTGCCCCCCACAACGTCGCCGCAAGCTACTTAAAATAATTAACCCCTAATCTTCCGACCGCAAATCGCCGCCACCTACGTTATCGCTATGTACCCCTAATCTGCTGCCCCTAACATCGCCGACCCCTATGTTATATTTATTAACCCCTAATCTGCCCCCCACAACGTCGCCTCCACCTGCCTACACTTATTAACCCCTAATCTGCCGAGCGGACCTGAGCGCTACTATAATAAAGTTATTAACCCCTAATCCGCCTCACTAACCCTATCATAAATAGTATTAACCCCTAATCTGCCCTCCCTAACATCGCCGACACCTACCTTCAATTATTAACCCCTAATCTGCCGACCGGAGCTCACCGCTATTCTAATAAATGTATTAACCCCTAAAGCTAAGTCTAACCCTAACACTAACACCCCCCTAAGTTAAATATAATTTTTATCTAACGAAATAAATTAACTCTTATTAAATAAATGATTCCTATTTAAAGCTAAATACTTACCTGTAAAATAAATCCTAATATAGCTACAATGTAAATTACATTTATATTATAGCTATTTTAGGATTAATATTTATTTTACAGGCAACTTTGTAATTATTTTAACCAGGTACAATAGCTATTAAATAGTTAAGAACTATTTAATAGTTACCTAGTTAAAATAATAACAAATTTACCTGTAAAATAAATCCTAACCTAAGATATAATTAAACCTAACACTACCCTATCAATAAAATAATTAAATAAACTACCTACAATTACCTACAATTAACCTAACACTACACTATCAATAAATTAATTAAACACAATTGCTACAAATAAATACAATTAAATAAACTATCTAAAGTACAAAAAATAAAAAAGAACTAAGTTACAGAAAATAAAAAAATATTTACAAACATAAGAAAAATATTACAACAATTTTAAACTAATTACACCTACTCTAAGCCCCCTAATAAAATAACAAAGACCCCCAAAATAAAAAATTCCCTACCCTATTCTAAAATACAAAAATTACAAGCTCTTTTACCTTACCAGCCCTGAACAGGGCCCTTTGCGGGGCATGCCCCAAGAATTTCAGCTCTTTCGCCTGTAAAAGAAAACATACAATACCCCCCCCCCCAACATTACAACCCACCACCCACATACCCCTAATCTAACCCAAACCCCCCTTAAATAAACCTAACACTAAGCCCCTGATGATCTTCCTACCTTGTCTTCACCATGCCAGGTTCACCGATCCGTCCTGGCTCCAAGATCTTCATCCAACCCAAGCGGGGGTTGGCGATCCATAATCCGGTGCTCCAAAGTCTTCCTCCTATCCGGCAAGAAGAGGACATCCGGACCGGCAAACATCTTCTCCAAGCGGCATCTTCTATGTTCTTCCATCCGATGACGACCGGCTCCATCTTGAAGACCTCCAGCGCGGATCCATCCTCTTCTTCCGACGACTAGACGACGAATGACGGTTCCTTTAAGGGACGTCATCCAAGATGGCGTCCCTCGAATTCCGATTGGCTGATAGGATTCTATCAGCCAATCGGAATTAAGGTAGGAATTTTCTGATTGGCTGATGGAATCAGCCAATCAGAATCAAGTTCAATCCGATTGGCTGATCCAATCAGCCAATCAGATTGAGCTCGCATTCTATTGGCTGTTCCGATCAGCCAATACAATGCGAGCTCAATCTGATTGGCTGATTGGATCAGCCAATCGGATTGAACTTGATTCTGATTGGCTGATTCCATCAGCCAATCAGAAAATTCCTACCTTAATTCCGATTGGCTGATAGAATCCTATCAGCCAATCGGAATTCGAGGGACGCCATCTTGGATGACGTCCCTTAAAGGAACCGTCATTCGTCGTCTAGTCTTCGGAAGAAGAGGATGGATCCGCGCTGGAGGTCTTCAAGATGGAGCCGGTCGTCATCGGATGGAAGAACATAGAAGATGCCGCTTGGAGAAGATGTTTGCCGGTCCGGATGTCCTCTTCTTGCCGGAGAGGAGGAAGACTTTGGAGCACCGGATTATGGATCGCCAACCCCCGCTTGGGTTGGATGAAGATCTTGGAGCCAGGACGGATCGGTGAACCTGGCATGGTGAAGACAAGGTAGGAAGATCATCAGGGGCTTAGTGTTAGGTTTATTTAAGGGGGGTTTGGGTTAGATTAGGGGTATGTGGGTGGTGGGTTGTAATGTTGGGGGGGGGGTATTGTATGTTTTCTTTTACAGGCAAAAGAGCTGAACTTCTTGGGGCATGCCCCGCAAAGGGCCCTGTTCAGGGCTGGTAAGGTAAAAGAGCTTGTAACTTTTTAAATTTAGAATAGGGTAGGGAATTTTTTATTTTGGGGGTCTTTGTTATTTTATTAGGGGGCTTAGAGTAGGTGTAATTAGTTTAAAATTGTTGTAATATTTTTCTTATGTTTGTAAATATTTTTTTATTTTCTGTAACTTAGTTCTTTTTTATTTTTTGTACTTTAGATAGTTTATTTAATTGTATTTATTTGTAGCAATTGTGTTTAATTAATTTATTGATAGTGTAGTGTTAGGTTAATTGTAGGTAATTGTAGGTAGTTTATTTAATTATTTTATTGATAGGGTAGTGTTAGGTTTAATTATAACTTAGGTTAGGATTTATTTTACAGATAAATTTGTAATTATTTTAACTAGGTAACTATTAAATAGTTCTTAACTATTTAATAGCTATTGTACCTGGTTAAAATAAATACAAAGTTACCTGTAAAATAAATATTAATCCTAAAATAGCTATAATATAAATGTAATTTATATTGTAGCTATATTAGGATTTATTTTACAGGTAAGTATTTAGCTTTAAATAGGAATCATTTATTTAATAAGAATTAATTTATTTAGTTAGATAAAAATTATATTTAACTTAGGGGGGTGTTAGTGTTAGGGTTAGACTTAGCTTTAGGGGTTAATCCATTTATTAGAATAGCGGTGAGCTCCGGTCGGCAGATTAGGGGTTAATAATTGAAGGTAGGTGTCGGCGATGTTAGGGAGGGCAGATTAGGGGTTAATACTATTTATGATAGGGTTAGTGAGGCGGATTAGGGGTTAATAACTTTATTATAGTAGCGCTCAGGTCCGCTCGGCAGATTAGGGGTTAATAAGTGTAGGTAGGTGTCGGCGACGTTGTGGGGGGCAGATTAGGGGTTAATAAATATAACATAGGGGTCGGCGATGTTAGGGCAGCAGATTAGGGGTACATAGGGATAACGTAGGTGGCGGCGGTTTACGGAGCGGCAGATTAGGGGTTAAAAGTGTAATGCAGGGGTCAGCGATAGCGGGGGCGGCAGATTAGGGGTTAATAAGTATAAGGCTAGGGGTGTTTAGACTCGGGGTACATGTTAGAGTGTTAGGTGCAGACGTAGGAAGTGTTTCCCCATAGGAAACAATGGGGCTGCGTTAGGAGCTGAACGCTGCTTTTTTGCAGGTGTTAGGTTTTTTTTCAGCTCAAACAGCCCCATTGTTTCCTATGGGAGAATCGTGCACGAGCACGTTTTTGAGGCCGGCCGCGTCCGTAAGCAACTCTGGTATCGAGAGTTGCTTTTGCGGTAAAAATGCTCTACGCTCCTTTTTTGGAGCCTAACGCAGCATTTGTTTGAACTCTCGATACCAGAGTTAAATTTATGGTGCGGCCAGAAAAAAACCCGCGGAGCGTTAACAGCCCTTTTACCGCCGAACTCTAAATCTAGGCCTTAGTGAATGAAACACACCCTCCAATCACCGCCCGAGACTGGCACCAGGAACATGCACATATTGCCAATTTTTGGCTAAAGCATTCTTTTTCTAATGCTCCATATTTAAAACTGCTGGGACAGTACACCTGAAAATACAATTGATTAATAGGTCCCAATAAAATGCATTGCTCTTTCAGAAGCTTTTAGAAAACCTTGCATTTCTGGAAGTTACAAAAATGTAATTATGTAGTGCTGTGCTAGTCCTACTGAATATCCTTTGAAATACACGAGCAGCCTCCCTTGGCACCAGTTAATCCTTTATCCAAATAAATGCTTTCTAAATTGTCCCCTTGGGAAATAGTTTACTTGTCTAATTGGAAGATGCTAAATATACCTATTTAACAATAAAACCAGTTATACTTAGGTAAGCAAATGGAAAAGAACACAAAGTCATTTGTTCAGTTTAATAAAAATAATATATTTGCCATTTAAAATGCCAGTATAAGAATATTTCATTATTAAAACACTTAAGTAAACATTCTTTTCTTAGAAATAATGTTGTACACTGCTATACTATTCATATAGAGCACACAGTTTTATAGAGGTTTTTAGTTTACTTCTGTTACCAAATTTGCTTTGTACTCTAGGTATTCTTTATTGAAAAGCATACCTAGATAGACTCAGGGGCAGCAATACAATACTGGGAGCTAGCTGGGGATTGGTGGCTGCACACATTTGCATGTTGTCACTGGCTAACTAGCAGTTGCATTTCTAGAACTTTAAAGGGTAACAAAGATGGTGAAAATGTTAAAAAACAGAACACATAATATATGAAGACACTTGGTAGAGCATGTGTTGCCCTTTCAGCTCAATGTGGGGTGCTATTTATGTGTTTGGAGGTTCATATCACCCCATAGAACCACTACTGCTCCCCAATATGTGTTTAGCTAGATCCCAGTAGTGCATTACTCTTCTGTAGCTGACTTTAAAGTGAATGTAAATTTTGATGCTAAAGTGCCTGGTTTTTAAAAATGTGATTAAAAACAGGGGCACTTTAATTCATCAAAATTTACATTTCACTCGTGTTGTGAAAAAAACTTACCTATTAATCTTGACAGCAGCTCCAGCTTCCTCCACCCGTCGCAAAGCCTCTTCCTGGATCTAAAATTATGAATCCGGCTTCTTCCAATCACGGCATTGAATCAGACACTGATTCCCCCGGGGGGAAGCCGTGATTGGAGGATGATCTATCCATCATATGTGACCTCAGAAATGGCTTGCGATGACCGGAGGAAGCTGGAGCTGCTGTCAAGATTAAAAGGTAAGTATTTCCTCACAACGAGTGAAATGTAAATTTTGATGAATTAAAGTGCCCCTGTTTTTAATCTAATTTTTAAAAACCGTGCACTTTAGCATCAAAATTTACATTCACTTTAACTATATACTTAACTCCTTTACAAGGGTTTACACACATTATAAAATAAAACCAATAGGGCAACAAAAAAATGCTTTAACTGATTAGAGAATTTTCGCTTTGTACTTTTTTTCCCTTTAATTGTGTTGAAAACTCGTATAATGGCCACACATTTTCTGTTAGTAGAACTTATATTTTATTTAATGGGAAAGTATTTGCTATTTCTACTCTGTGACTGAAGGAAGAGATTTGAGTGTTGACATTAGAACAAATGTTCCAGTTTGAATGTTTCTATACAGCAAAGTTAACATTCGAATATTAAATATTAACAACCGTATACGGAAAAGAATGTCTAAATTTTACATTTCAATATTGCTTCCCACACACTTACATCAAAGTCTCAGAAAATACATTTGAATATTAATATGCAAATATCTTAATGTTACATTTGATAAATGGAAAAAATGGAAAATGTGTCATATTTTCTTTTGCCAAACAAAATTCACATGTTCTGCAAACTTTCAACATTCATAAAAGAAAAACAAATGCGGTGAACATTTGCCTCTCCCTAATAGGAGTTCAAGTTTTCAAGTGCAAAAGTAACCAATAGGCTTGATCACAGTCATTTCTTAATTATTGACGTTACCAGTTGCCGATGAGCCTTTTTTTATGTCAATCATATCACAATTGTCTATTTACATTATTTATTGCATTTTGTTATTGATTTGGTGAAAAATGGACCTAAATGTGGTAATCCTGCTTGTTGCGATCACAATCGAGATTCTCAATATTTAATGACAGGGTCATTTTTCCTTCAACTTATTACTGAGTACCCAAAAAGTTATTGAATGTAATATTGTTTATCTGCATGGGCAGAACACACTGACCTTATTGGACATTAGGAAGCATCAACAGACAAATACGAAGGCTACCTACTTTATCAAATAAAGTAAAAATAATAATAAGCATGTTTACACTAATACAAATTAGTGAAATTGATAATCCAACAAACACACTTGCCGATATACCAAAAATGCCTCTGTTCTTTAGAAAGACCAACACACATATCTATATGGCCTTTGAACACATCAGATTAATCCCACATTTGTCACCTATAATCTCTATTCACCTTTAAAACAGATGCATCAACATACAAGTCATTTAACCCATGAAATAATCACTAAACCCCTGAAATCGCCATTTTATTTGCCCTTAATCATGAATACATTTTTTTGGATACAAAATCAAGAAATTAATTAGATAAGGATTTTGTATTTTGTGGTGTTCTCTGAATTTATAATGTAAAGGGTATTAACAGCCGAAGCATTTTTTGATTGTGATTACTGAAAAAACAAACTGACAATACTAGCCGAGGTTCGGAAATTACCTGTATTAGCCAAAAACAGGTTTAAGACACAAACAAAAATACAATTTTAGGAAAAGCTGTTTTAAGGGTAACATATAATTCTGTAGGCCGGTAATCATGGTATTCTACTACAATATTTCAAGAATAAACAACATTTAAAGGAACATAAAAACCCCAATTTTTATATTTCATGATTCCGATAGAACATGCAATTTTTAACAATTTTCCAATTTACTTCCATTACCTGGCTCCTCAACTCAATTTCTAGATCACTTGGCTGCCTGGCTACCTTATTTCCTTTCCTCAGACACCCCTCATTCTTGGCGACTTCAACACCCCTCTTGACAATCCCACTGCCTCCTCTGCAAAACAAGTTCTGCAACCCATCTCCTCTTTCGGTCTGTCACAATGGACTGATTCTCCCACTCACAATGACGGTCACTCTCTTGACCTGATCTTTAGTTATCGATGCACTCTCTCAAACTTCACAAACTCCCCCTTTCCTCTTTCTGACCACCATCTCCTTACTTGCAACATATCATCCCTCCCTACAACTCTCCCTCCTTCTACTCCTCACACCAAACTTCACAGAAGCATTATGTCATTAGATCAGCAATAGCTTGCTAATTCCCTCAAACCTCTCCTCTCATCCTTCTCCTCCTTTTCCTGCCCTGAACAATCCATTTCCATTTGCCACTATAATTCCACCCTTACATCCATCCTTGACAATCTCGCCCCTCTTACCATAGCTCGGAAATCATACACTCATCGTCAGCCCTGGCATACTCCTCTGACACGGTACCTACGCAGATGTTCCTGTACTGCTGAGCGGCACTGGAGAAAATCTCGGAGTTCAGCTGATTTTCTTCATTACAAATTCATCTTGAACACCTACTATTCTGCCCTTAATCTCCATAAGCAGCACTACTTCTCTACTCTTATCTCTAATCTTTCTTCAAACCCAAAACGTCTGTTCACCACTTTCAATACTCTCCTCCGCCCCCCCCCCCACCTCCTAATACAACTTCTCTGTCAGGTCAAGACTTTGCCAGCCACTTCAACAACAAAATTTACTCCATCAGAAATGAAATCAGCTCTCAACATAATTCCATTCTCTCCCCCCCTCAAATGCTCTCACTCAACCACAACCCGCATAACCTTAAACTTAGCCCTGTTACTGAGGAAGAAGTTTCGGGACTTATACTGCGCTCTCACCTCACTACCTGTCCCCTTGACCCTATCCCCTCACAGCTACTCCCCTCCCTCTCTGCTACCTTTACTCCTATACTATCAGACATTTTCAACCTCTCCCTCAGCACTGGTATATTTCCCTCATCGCTTAAACATGCACTGGTCACACCTATCCTCAAAAAACCTTCCCTTGATCCTACCTCCCCATCCAACTACCACCCTATTTCCCTCCTCCCTCTTGCCTCAAAGCTTCTTGAAAAACTAGTATATGCATGCCTATCCCATTTCCTTACGTTAAACTCCCTTCTTGACCCACTGCAATCTGGATTTCATCCCCATCACTCCACAGAGACAGCAATTGTTAAGGTTACCAACAACCTACTTACAGCAAAATCAAAAGGCCACTTCTCTCTGGTTATCATCCTTGATCTGTCCGCAGCCTTTGACACTGTTGACCACCCTCTTTTGCTCCAAACCCTCCAATCCTTTGGCATCTGTGGCACAGCCCTCTCATGGCTCTCTTCCTACCTGTCAAACTGTACCTTTAGTGTAGCCTTCTCTGGGGCCTACTCTGCCCCGTCACCACTTTCTGTCGGAGTACCGCAAGGCTCTGTCCTCGGTCCCCTTCTCTTCTCAATCTACACATCATCACTAGGTTCCCTAATAAAGTCCCACGGTTTCCAATATCATTTGTATGCCGACGACATCCAAATCTACTTCTCTGCACCAGACCTATCTCCTTCCTTGCTAACCCGTGTCACTAACTGTCTTTCTCACATCTCTTCCAGGATGTCCTCTCACTACCTCAAGCTAAATCTCTCCAAAACTGAGCTCCTCATTTTCCCCCCTTCTTCCAAAATCTCCACCCCAATCTCTCTATAACTGTCGTCAACTCCATCATTACCCCTACCCCGCATGCCCGATGTCTCGGGGTCAGATTTGACTCAGATCTTTCTTTCACTCCTCATATTCAGTCCTTGGCTTTACATATTAAAAATATCTCTAAAATTAGACACTTCCTTACACAAGACACAACTAAGATTTTAATCAACTCTCTTATTCTTTCCCGCCTCAATTACTGCAACTCTGTCCTCTGTAGTCTCCCCACCTGCCACCTAGCTCCTTTACAATCCATAATGAATGCCTCTGCCAGACTCATCTTCCTTACACGTCGCTCTTCATCTGCTGCACCTCTCTGCCAATCCCTTCACTGGTTTCCTCTTGCCTCTATGATCAAACACAAAATTCTCACTCTGACATACAAAGCCCTCAACTGCACTGCTCCCCCATATATCTCAGACCTTGTCTCCAAATACTCTCCTTCTAGTCCCCTTTGCTCTGCTCATGACCTCCTACTCTCCTCCTCTCTTGTCACCTCACCACACTCCCGTTTACAGGACTTCTCCAGACTGGCTCCCATCTTGTGGAACTCTCTGCCTCGCCCACAAGACTCTCCCCTAGTTTAAAAAGCTTCAAGCTCTCCCTAAAGACTCTACTGTTCAGGGATGCATACAATCTACGCTAACCTTACTATAAAACAAGTTCCTCTCCTCCATTGCTATCCCCTGAACTCCCTTAGCATGTAAGCCTCTAGGGCCTATCCTTCAAGCTCCAGCTTCAAGCTTGATGCCCCGTGTTTCTGGCGAGCCAGACTTTCATAAATAGGGGCCTAAAAGTCCATCTGTTTGTGGATCACCTTCTTAAGGCTGACTACAACAGTGCAACTCTTGGCAGGGCCCTCTACCCATTTGATCCCTATAATTGTTTTGTTGTACTCTGCATTTGTTTATAGCGCTGCAGAATCTGTTGGCACTCTACAAATAACCAATAATAATTAATAATAATAATGATATGATTTTTTTGGTACAACATATATTTATTTATAAATATATATATATACACACACACACACACACACATATATAATTATATATATATATATATATATATATATATATATATACATGATTATATATAGGTATATATATATATATATATATATATATATATATGAATATCTATTTATAAATACTTAGAACATATTCTTGCATGTGCACATTGGAATGTGAAACATTTACATTAAATATGTAGTTAAAACCTTTATTAAATATGAATATTGCATAAATATGCTTTAACATGTTTTCATCTACTTAAAGTGAAGGTCAATTTAGATTAATCAGTGCCCTATTAAAAACAAAGGCACTTTAATTCATCAAAATTGACATTTCACTAGTTTTCTTGAAAAACTTACCTTTTAATTCTGACAACCGCTACAATGCTTCCTCTGCCGTCGCAAGCCCTCTTAGTGGGTCCAAAATGACGAATCTGACTTCCTCCAATCATGGCGTTGCCTCAGGCCATGATCCCCCGGGGGAAAGCCGTGATTGGAGGAAGCTGGATTTGTCATTTCTGACGTATGAAGAGGCTTCCGACTGCTGGGAGAATCGCTGGAGCGGCTGTAAGGATTAAAAGGTACGTTTTTGGAGAAAACAAGTGAAATGTCAATTTTGATGAATTAAAGTGCCCTTGTTTTTAATAGGATTATTAAAAAACGGGCACCGATTCATCGAAATTGACCTTAACTTTAACTGCAAAGGGCTCCAATGCATTTCTATATATGTCTATATATGTGTAAATATGTATTTAATTGTTAATATGTGTATTTATGTCTGTAAATACATATATACTCATATAAATACATACATACATATGTACACATATATAGACATAAATATATACATACATATTTAGAGATGTACTGTATATGTACCTATCTCTATGTAAAAGCCAACCTTTTTTTTCCTAACACCTCAGACCTCATATTTTTGAGCCCTTATAGCTTTTGTATGAAATATGTTTTTTAAATAATTTTTATTAGTATTATTATGAGTGTAACTATACTTTGTAATATAATATATTTTTCATGTGTTTTGTGCAACTTTTATGTTTTGCAAAACAGTTACCAGAGATCTGAAGTCGCAGTAATCCTTCTAGTGTAAATCATGATTGCGCTCAAGTAATCGCATTTATTTTCAACTTGTAATACCAGCGGTAAGCCCGACGAGCATAGACCCCCATGATAAACCTATCACTTGGGCGCAAATATTTGTGCTCCACTCATAATCTGGCCCAAAGTTGTTTAAAATGGTATGCTGTATCTAAATAACGAAAGGAACATTTTGTATTTTATGTCCTTTTAAGTGCTAATTCCTTAGTAACTAACAATATTTGAGTCTATAAGCAAAGATTCATGTGAAGAATTCAATATTCATCTTTTTTTCTAGATTCAGTTACTTTAAATAATGAAAAATATTTGTCTGTTACATTCAGTGAAATGCTGTACCATAATGATTTAACTTGATTTTCATGTATGTATTAAAGGGACGGTCAAGCCCAAAATAAACTTTCATGATTCAGATAGGGCATGTAATTTTAAACAACTTTCTAATTTACCTTTTTCACCAATTTTACTTTGTTCTCTTGGCATTCTTAGTTTAAAATATAATGCTATATTATTTTCTAGTAAATAACACCCTGCAAATCTGGAATGTTTTTACAGAATCTGGGATGTGAACAAAAAAGTCTCTTGATTTAATGGCTATTGTTTTCAATGGATGTAGTTTGAATTCCACTTGGGAAATAAACTCTAAACAATAACTGGTACCGAATAGATAAAGAACCATTGCTGGTTGAAAGTGTTGTGTGAAATGGGATCACTTCCAATTTTTTTCCATTGTAACATTATATGTTGAAACGAAAGTGTGATTTGAAAAATTTGTTAGGGAATTAGTACAATATGTGATTAACTTGGACTAATTTTTCTCAATGTCAAATGCTAAGAATGTAATATTGTATAAACAGCCATATAAACTCGGCAGACCTGCTTCCCTCTTATCTCAGCAGAAGAAAGATCATAGCTCTGCACACGGCCCATATGGTGTTTCATTTTTCTGCAACATCTTTGTGGTTGTACCAGACAAAGGGGAATTTTGTACTTTAAATGTAATGTGTAACTGCAAAGATTAAAAAAAAAAAAAAAAATCTCCATAATTTTTTTTTATTAAGCATGGATATAATGCAGCATAGATTCATTTTTTTAAATTTGCCTGTTTTTCCTATAATTAAAGGGACAGTCTACACCAGAATTTGTATTGTTTAAAAAGATAGATAGTCCCTTTATTACCCATTTCCTAGTTATGCACAACCAACACAGTATTATAAATACACTTTTTTCATCTGTGATTACCTTGTATCTAAGCCTCTGCAAACTGCCCCCTTATTTCAGTTATTTTGACAGACTTGTATTTTAGCCAATAAGAGCTGGCTCACCTGAACTCCACGTTCGTGAGCACAGTGTTATCTATATGACACACATGAACTAACACCCTCTAGTGGTAAAAAACTGTAAAAATGCCCGGAGAGAAAAGGCTTAGAAATTAGCATATAAAACTCCTAGGTTTAGCTTTCAACTAAGAATAAGAGAACAAAAGCAAAATTGGTGATAAATGTAAGTCGGAAAAATAATTTTACCTTCTCTGAGGCCCATTTATCAAGCTCCGAACAGACCTTGAGGGCCCGTGTTTCTAGCGAGTCTTCAGACTCGCCAAAAACACAAGTTATGGAGCAGCGGTCTTTCATAACCCTGTCCGCCTGCTCTGAGCAGGTGGACAGAGATCGCCACAATTCAACCCGATCGAGTACGATCGGATTGATTGACACCTCCCTGCTGGCGGCCGATTGGCCGCGAGTCTGCAGGGGACGGCGTTGCACCAGCAACTCTTGTGAGCTGCTGGTGCAATGCTGAATACGGAGAGCGTATTAATCTCCGCATTCAGCGATGTCTGTCGGACCTGATCCGCACTGGTCCGACAGACATTTGATAAATAGGCCTCAATATCTGAATCATGAAAGTTTTGGACTAGACTGTCCCTTAAACATCTCCAAACTGCTTTTTAAACTTGCCCTATAGAGGACGGAATGTAAGCTGCATACCTAAGTATGCTTCAGTTAGCCTGACTATTTAACACACTAGTAAATGCTTAGATCAGTGCAGGAACTTATTAATATCTGGCTTGTGAATATCAGACCAATGTGTGTTAGTGAGGAGGCACAGGTCTGGAATTTATCTGCTTTCTAAAATATCTTAAAGTTAAAAGGCCATTTTACTGTAAATGTATATCCCTTTTAATGTGCTTACAGTGATATTTTTTTACCTGTATGAGTATATTAAATTGTTTAGAAATAGCTTGTTTTACCTCTGTTTTGTTATTGGAAATAGCTGCTTTTGGCCTAGATTACAAGTGGAGCGAAAATTGTTATTGCTAATAAGCACTAACTGTGCTCAAGGTAAAAAAATAGCACTGTTACATTAGTGCTGGTATTACAAGTTGAAAGTAAAAAGTTAGTGCTTGAGCGATAGACCTCGGGGGGCCTATCTATCAAGCACCGTATGGAACTTTAGGGCCCGTGTTTCTGGTGAGCCTTCAGGCCTGCCAGAAACATTAGTTATGAAGCAGAGGTTTAAAGACTGCTGCCCCATAACCTGTACGCCCGCTCTGAGGAGGCGGACAGACATCGCCGCACTTCAACCTGATCAAATATTATCGGGTTGATTGACACCCCCTGATAGCGACCGAATCTGCAGGGGGCAGATGCTGGTGCAGGGGGCGGCATTGCACCAGCAACTCACAATCTGCTGCTGGTGCAATGCTAGATCTTGTCTGACAGGCCGTTCATAAATAGGCCCCCAGGACTCAGGATATCGCGAACATGCTAACTTCTTTTACCCAAAGTCTTCTATGGGGCAGGCTATTTTTTATTCATACACTAACCCAAAACTGCATGAATATTTTTTGTAAAATATATATTATATATATAAATAACTTTATTTCTAAATGAGGAACATAGGAAAATTGATTTAAAATGATACTTTCAAGGTATTTCATTGGAAAGGGCTACATTTTACCTCAAAATACATTTTGAGGTAAAATTTACATTTAAATTTAATTTTACATAGTAATGTTCCTGTGATGTTTACTTGTAAGCTTATTACAAGTATGCTGCATCACTTCCAAGTAATTTAGCAAATGGATATTATGTCCCTTTAAAAAAGAAAGAGAAGAATGTTTGTAAAACGTGTAATTTAAAATTAAATAAAATCAAAATTGTATAAAAAATTGCTTCACTTGCCTTTTTTTTCTCTGTTTATGCCATTCGCTTTTTTAGGGTCACATAAGAGGTGTTGACATTCTTCTTTAAATATGTTCCTGACATGCATGTGAATTTGTTGAAAACATAATCACAAAATACCTCCCAGCTTTCACCTTGAAAGGTGTATACACACATCTGCCACAGATATTGCATGGCGATTTAATTGCTGACTGCTGAAACTGTCAAGCTGTGCACAAGCCATGATATACAAACAACAAAAAGACTATCAATTAGGATGTGACATGGTTTGGGATTTAAAATAAGTCTCAAAGGCAAATTCTGAAAATTGATTAGATTTTCTCATAACCTTTCAGTTTAGTAGTGTATGTTGTATATCCCTTGATGAGATGGGCATAAAGCCATTATAAAGAAAACAAGGTAAAATGCCTCATGTCTATATGTAACTAGCAAGGGATTATTACTGTGACTTTAGGTGAGATCATACAGTATGTGCAGGTCATGTGGTCACTCACTCATCATCTCCTCATTACTCTATTGCGAAATAAGGAGCAGTGGAAACAGGGCAATTTTTCTAGTAAAAGTATATGGTAATCGCCTTTATAAGGTAATCGCCTTTAGCGTGACATAGTGCTCCCGCCCCCTCCAGCGATGGGCTGCTCACCCGCCTCCTTTCTTAACCTTCCCACCCACCAACGATCAGCACGACCGCTGCCCGATGCAGAGAGGGCCACAGAGTGGCCATCTCGGCATCAGTAACTCTGCAAATCTATTTCTGCAGTGCCCCACTCATGGGGCATGCAGAAATAGCGCAATTTTGCGTGAGATCGCAGCAGAGAGAAGCCCAGGACTGCAGTGACGTACAGGGTCGTTAAGGGGTTAAAAGGATAAAAAGGTCAAAACTGAAATGTGCATTGGTGCATTTACATTTTCAGTACAAGCCTTTATGCAGTATACTTCCCTTAGAAAAAGTAAAAGTTATTATTATTTTTTTATATGGCATAGACACACATGCTGTTAGTGCCCTGTGCACCAACATTCTAACACCACAGAGAGTCATTAATGACTTGTATGACACCAATTAAGTCCTCACTGTGGCCATACACACCGCGCTCTCTGAGCAGGCATGTGTTTAAATCCTAAACTTTTAGCATATGTGCGTATGCCACAAAACAATAATAACTTTTACTAGAAGCATTTTTGCTAATGGAAGTACAGTATATTGCAAAAGGCTTCTATTTAACCTGAAATACGCTCAAGCACAATTTTATTTTGACCTTTCTATATCTTTAAGAGTATGTAATATAATTTTCATATTTACCTCTTCTCATAGTTTCCTTTTCTTGAAACATATATCCTTTCCATTAGAGCATACCTAGATAGATAGGATCAGGGGCGTGCACATGTTTTGCTCACTATGGGCTAACGTTAGCTCAAGTGATTGACATATATACAGGGAGTGCAGAATTATTAGGCAAATGAGTATTTTGACCACATCATCCTCTTTATGCATGTTGTCTTACTCCAAGCTGTATAGGCTCGAAAGCCTACTACCAATTAAGCATATTAGGTGATGTGCATCTCTGTAATGAGAAGGGGTGTGGTCTAATGACATCAACACCCTATAGCAGGTGTGCATAATTATTAGGCAACTTCCTTTCCTTTGGCAAAATGGGTCAAAAGAAGGACTTGACAGGCTCAGAAAAGTCAAAAATAGTGAGATATCTTGCAGAGGGATGCAGCACTCTTAAAATTGCAAAGCTTCTGAAGCGTGATCATCGAACAATCAAGCGTTTCATTCAAAATAGTCAACAGGGTCGCAAGAAGCGTGTGGAAAAACCAAGGCGCAAAATAACTGCCCATGAACTGAGAAAAGTCAAGCGTGCAGCTGCCAAGATGCCACTTGCCACCAGTTTGGCAATATTTCAGAGCTGCAACATCACTGGAGTGCCCAAAAGCACAAGGTGTGCAATACTGAGAGACATGGCCAAGGTAAGAAAGGCTGACCACCACTGAACAAGACACACAAGCTGAAACGTCAAGACTAGGCCAAGAAATATCTCAAGACTGATTTTTCTAAGGTTTTATGGACTGATGAAATGAGAGTGAGTCTTGATGGACCAGATGGATGGGCCCGTGGCTGGATTGGTAAAGGGCAGAGAGCTCCAGTCCGACTCAGATTCCATCAAGGTGGAGGTGGAGTACTGGTTTGGGCTGGTATCATCAAAGATGAGCTTGTGGGGCCTTTTCGGGTTGAGGATGGAGTCAAGCTCAACTCCCAGTCCTACTGCCAGTTTCTGGAAGACACCTTCTTCAAGCAGTGGTACAGGAAGAAGTCTGCATCCTTCAAGAAAAACATGATTTTCATGCAGGACAATGCTCCATCACACGCGTCCAAGTACTCCACAGCGTGGCTGGCAAGAAAGGGTATAAAACAAGAAAATCTAATGACATGGCCTCCTTGTTCACCTGATCTGAACCCCATTGAGAACCTGTGGTCCATCATCAAATGTGAGATTTACAAGGAGGGAAAACAGTACACCTCTCTGAAAAGTGTCTGGAAGGCTGTGGTTGCTGCTGCACGCAATGTTGATGGTGAACAGATCAAAACACTGACAGAATCCATGGATGGCAGGCTTTTGAGTGTCCTTGCAAAGAAAGGTGGCTATATTGGTCACTGATTTGTTTTTGTTTTGTTTTTGAATGTCAGAAATGTATATTTGTGAATGTTGAGATGTTATATTGGTTTCACTGGTAAAAATAAATAATTGAAATGGGTATATATTTGTTTTTTGTTAAGTTGCCTAATAATTATGCACAGTAATAGTCACCTGCACACACAGATATCCCCCTAAAATAGCTATAACTAAAAACAAACTAAAAACTACTTCCAAAACTATTCAGCTTTGATATTAATGAGTTTTTTGGGTTCATTGAGAACATGGTTGTTGTTCAATAATAAAATTAATCCTCAAAAATACAACTTGCCTAATAATTCTGCACTCCCTGTATATATATATATATATATATATATATATTTTACAAAAAATACATCCTATATATAAATATATATATATATATATATATATATGTATATTTAAAAATAAATAGAACATTGTCTTTTTTGTGAAGAACATTGGAATGTAAAATATTTGAATTAGAGCACTTAGTCTAATGCATGTCGGGTTAGGGCGTGACATTTTACTTTCATCTTCAATACGTGCGCTAAACTGTGCACATTAAAAGTTTTCTTTTGGCGTTGTTTGCATGTCAGTGAAAGCACTAAATAGCACACCACAGTGTTCTCAACAATATTAGTAACAAAGGTTGTGGACTGCATATAAAAAATTGATATTTATTATTAGCACATGTAGGCCTAGATTTGGAGTTTGGCGGTAGAAGGACTGTTAACGCTCCGCGGGCTTTTTTCTGGCCGCACCATAAATTTAACTCTGGTATCGAGAGTTCAAACAAATGCTGCGTTAGGCTCCAAAAAAGGAGCGTAGAGCATTTTTACCGCAAATGCAACTCTCGATACCAGAGTTGCTTACGGACGCGGCCAGCCTCAAAAACGTGCTCGTGCACGATTCTCCCATAGGAAACAATGGGACTGTTTGAGCTGAAAAAAAACCTGCAAAAAAGCAGCGTTCAGCTCCTAACGCAGCCCCATTGTTTCCTATGGGGAAACACTTCCTACGTCTGCACCTAACACTCTAACATGTACCCCGAGTCTAAACACCCCTAACCTTACACTTATTAACCCCTAATCTGCCGCTCCCGCTATCGCTGACCCCTGCATATTTTTTTTAACCCCTAATCTGCCGCTCCGTAAACCGCCGCAACCTACGTTATCCCTATGTACCCCTAATCTGCTGCCCTAACATCGCCGACCCCTATATTATATTTATTAACCCCTAATCTGCCCCCCTCAACGTCGCCGACACCTGCCTACACTTATTAACCCCTAATCTGCCGAGCGGACCTGAGCGCTACTATAATAAAGTTATTAACCCCTAATCCGCCTCACTAACCCTATCATAAATAGTATTAACCCCTAATCTGCCCTCCCTAACATCGCCGACACCTACCTTCAATTATTAACCCCTAATCTGCCGAGCGGACCTCACCGCTATTCTAATAAATGTATTAACCCCTAAAGCTAAGTCTAACCCTAACCCTAACACCCCCCTAAATTAAATATAATTTTAATCTAACGAAATTAATTATCTCTTATTAAATAAATTATTCCTATTTAAAGCTAAATACTTACCTGTAAAATAAATCCTAATATAGCTACAATATAAATTATAATTATATTATAGCTATTTTAGGATTAATATTTATTTTACAGGCAACTTTGTAATTATTTTAACCAGGTACAATAGCTATTAAATAGTTAAGAACTATTTAATAGTTACCTAGTTAAAATAATAACAAATTTACCTGTAAAATAAATCCTAACCTAAGATATAATTAAACCTAACACTACCCTATCAATACATTAATTAAATAAACTACCTACAATTACCTACAATTAACCTAACACTACACTATCAATAAATTAATTAAACACAATTCCTACAAATAAATACAATTAAATAAACTAGCTAAAGTACAAAAAATAAAAAAGAACTGTTACAAAAAATAAAAAAATATTTACAAACATAAGAAAAATATTACAACAATTTTAAACTAATTACACCTACTCTAAGCCCCCTAATAAAATAACAAAGCCCCCCAAAATAAAAAATTCCCTACCCTATTCTAAATTACTAAAGTTACAAGCTCTTTTACCTTACCAGCCCTGAACAGGGCCCTTTGCGGGGCATGCCCCAAGAATTTCAGCTCTTTTGCCTGTAAAAAAAAACATACCATACCCCCCCCCCCAACATTACAACCCACCACCCACATACCCCTAATCTAACCCAAACCCCCCTTAAAGAAACCTAACACTAAGCCCCTGAAGATCTTCCTACCTTGTCTTCACCATCCAGGTATCACCGATCCGTCCTGGCTCCAACATCTTCATCCAACCCAAGCGGAGGTTGACGATCCATCATCCGGTGGCTGAAGAGGTCCAGAAGAGGCTCCAAAGTCTTCCTCCTATCCGGCAAGAAGAGGACATCCGGACCGGCAAACATCTTCTCCAAGCGGCATCTTCGATCTTCTTCCATCCGGTGCGGAGCGGGTCCATCTTGAAGCAGGCGACGCGGATCCATCCTCTTCTTCCGTTGTCTCCCGACGAATGACGGTTCCTTTAAGGGACGTCATCCAAGATGGCGTCCCTCGAATTCCGATTGGCTGATAGGATTCTATCAGCCAATCGGAATTAAGGTAGGAATTTTCTGATTGGCTGATGGAATCAGCCAATCAGAATCAAGTTCAATCCTATTGGCTGATCCAATCAGCCAATCAGATTGAGCTCGCATTCTATTGGCTGTTCCGATCGAAGATGCCGCTTGGAGAAGATGTTTGCCGGTCCGGATGTCCTCTTCTTGCCGGATAG
The DNA here is from genome assembly GCF_027579735.1 of Bombina bombina. Classification (NCBI taxonomy): domain Eukaryota; kingdom Metazoa; phylum Chordata; class Amphibia; order Anura; family Bombinatoridae; genus Bombina; species Bombina bombina. The sequence goes on along the minus strand of NC_069503.1, from coordinate 184,098,316 downwards.
GAGGAAGACTTTGGAGCCTCTTCTGGACCTCTTCAGCCACCGGATGATGGATCGCCAACCCTCGCTTGGGTTGGATGAAGATGTTGGAGCCAGGACGGATCAGTGATACCTGGATGGTGAAGACAAGGTAGGAAGATCTTCAGGGGCTTAGTGTTAGGTTTCTTTAAGGGGGGTTTGGGTTAGATTAGGGGTATGTGGGTGGTGGGTTGTAATGTTGGGGGGGGGGTATGGTATGTTTTTTTTTACAGGCAAAAGAGCTGAAATTCTTGGGGCATGCCCCGCAAAGGGCCCTGTTCAGGGCTGGTAAGGTAAAAGAGCTTGTAACTTTTTTAATTTAGAATAGGGTAGGGAATTTTTTATTTTGGGGGGCTTTGTTATTTTATTAGGGGGCTTAGAGTAGGTGTAATTAGTTTAAAATTGTTGTAATATTTTTCTTATGTTTGTAAATATTTTTTTATTTTTTGTAACTTAGTTCTTTTTTATTTTTTGTACTTTAGCTAGTTTATTTAATTGTATTTATTTGTAGGAATTGTGTTTAATTAATTTATTGATAGTGTAGTGTTAGGTTAATTGTAGGTAATTGTAGGTAGTTTATTTAATTAATTTATTGATAGGGTAGTGTTAGGTTTAATTATATCTTAGGTTAGGATTTATTTTACAGGTAAATTTGTTATTATTTTAACTAGGTAACTATTAAATAGTTCTTAACTATTTAATAGCTATTGTACCTGGTTAAAATAATTACAAAGTTGCCTGTAAAATAAATATTAATCCTAAAATAGCTATAATATAATTATAATTTATATTGTAGCTATATTAGGATTTATTTTACAGGTAAGTATTTAGCTTTAAATAGGAATCATTTATTTAATAAGAGTTAGATGTAAATTATATTTAAGTTAGGGGGGTGTTAGTGTTAGACTTAGCTTTAGGGGTTAATCCATTTATTATAGTAGCGATGAGCTCCGGTCGTCAGATTAGGGGTTAATAATTGAAGGTAGGTGTCGGCGATGTTAGGGAGGGCAGATTAGGGGTTAATACTATTTATGATAGGGTTAGTGAGGCGGGTTAGGGGTTAATAACTTTATTATAGTAGCGGTGCGGTCCGCTCGGCAGATTAGGGGTTAATAAGTGTAGGCAGGTGTCGGCGACGTTGAGGGGGGCAGATTAGGGGTTAATAAATATAATATTGGGGTCGGCGGTGTTAGGGGCAGCAGATTAGGGGTACATAGGGATAACGTAGGTGGCACCGCTTTGCGGTCGGAAGATTAGGGGTTAATTATTTTAAGTAGCTGGCGGCGACGTTGTGGGGGGCAGGTTAGGGGTTAATAAATGTAATACAGGGGTCGGCGGGGTTAGGGGCAGCAGATTAGGGGTACATAAGTATAACGTAGGTGGCGGTCGGCAGATTAGGGGTTAAAATATTTTAATCGAGTGGCAGCGATGTGGGGGGAGCTCGGTTTAGGGGTACATAGGTAGTTTATGGGTGTTAGTGTACTTTAGAGCACAGCAGTTAAGAGCTTTATGAACCGGCGTTAGCCCAGAAAGCTCTTAACTCCTGCTATTTTCAGGCGGCTGGAGTTTTGTCGATAGAGCTCTAACGCTCACTTCAGAAACGACTCTAAATACCGGCGTTAGGAAGATCCCATTGAAAAGATAGGATACGCAAATGGCGTAGGGGGATCTGCGGTATGGAAAAGTTGCGGCTGAAAAGTGAGCGTTAGACCCTTTAATCACTGACTCCAAATACCAGCGGGCGGCCAAAACCAGCGTTAGGAGCCTCTAACGCTGGTTTTGACGGCTACCGCCGAACTCCAAATCTAGGCCGTAGTTAGTTCAGTATAAGTTGATATTTTATTGTCTATATTACTAAATAATTATTACAGCTATTTACATACATGGAATATAATCTAAATATAAAATATTGGAAAATAGTCCCGGACCAGTTCAGGAACATATCACACTTGTTTTATAATTACCTTCCATATTACTATAAGAAAATAGTTCATACAACTGTTTTTGTTCAATAGAGGGTCAAAATTAAAGGGACAGTCACCTCCAAAATTGTTATTGTTTAAAAAGATAATCCCTTTATTACCCATTCCCCAGTTTTGCATAACCAATATAGTAATATTAATATACTTTTTACCTCTGTGATTACCTTGTATCTAAGCCTCCACAGACTGCTCCCTTATCCCAGTGTTTTGTCAGACTTGCATTATAGCCAATCAGTGCTGACTCATAAATAACTCTACGGGAGTGAGCACAACATTATCTATATGTCACACATGAACTAGCGCTGTCTAGCTGTAAAAAAACTGTCAAAATGCACTGAGATAAGAGACGGCCTTCAAGGACTTAGAAATTAGCATATGAGCTTATCTAGATTCAGCTTTTAACAAAGAATACCAAGAGAACAAAGCAAATTTTATGATAAAAGTTCATTGGAAAGTTGTTTATAAGTGCATGCCCTATATGAATCATGAAAGTTTAATTTTGACTACACTGTCCCTTTAAACGTTCATGGTTAAGACAGAACAGTCTTAATAGTATACAAGACTGTCTCATAGTACAAGAATATATGTTCTAATAGTGGTATTGTAAAAACAGAGTAATCTATGGTGTAACATGACTGATAAAGTATTACATGTGGACTGATGTAAATAGGACTTAAAATGACATTTTCCTTTGTGAATTTCCATAAATAAAATAGCACACATGAGCTTTGAAGTCTTGTTTTAAAGGTATTATGCTCCAGCAAATTATCACCATATCTGTTGCGAAGCTAAGATCTCAAGTCCTTCAAGTCTTCCACCTTTGTTCTAATTAGCGGCTGATGCTTCTGGTCAGTAGATTGGATCCCCTTGTGTTTTTGATATCTCATTGCCTATCTGTTTGGTCTTCAGCAGGTCTCTGGGCATTTATCAGCACAGTTTTGCTTGTGTAAGACCAATTAGCCAGACCTCTGTTTATAGCTTTAGCAACAGTCATTGTTAGGGTTTTGCTGAAGTCTGTGTGTTGTGCTATCTTTAGAGCAATAAATGTCTATCAGAATTAGTTTTATTATAGTATTCCATGCATTATATGTAATAAGATGTTCCTCAGACAAGTATTTTATGCATGTAGCTTTATGGATAGCCTAAGATTAAATAATAGATTCAGTATTATACAAAATGAGAAAAAACAAGGTTTACATTTTGCAATTAGTAAATACTAGTCATGTTACCAATTGTTCAATTGTCTATTAATGTAAATTCAAAAGGCAGATTGTTGTTTCCTTAATATTTATTGACTGTGAATCAAAACAAAACCATTTTAAGGTTCAGATTTTAAAATCCACAGTTAGTAAAACAATTTCTGTCACTTAAAGGGACACTAAACCCATAACTTTTCTTTCATGATTCAGACAGAGAATACAATTTTAAACAATTTTACAATTTACTTCTATTATCCAATTTGCTTAATTTTTTTAGATATCCTTTATTGAAAAATAGCAATGCACATGGGTGAGCCAATCACACGAGGCATCTATGTGAAGCAACCAATCAGCAGCTACTGAGCATATCTAGATATGCTTTTAAGCAATGAATATCAAGAGAATGAAGCAAATTAGATAATAGAAGTAAATTAGAAAATTGTTTAAAATTGCATGCTCTTTCTAAATCATAAAATAAAAAATTTTGGTTTCATGTCCCTTTAACTTTACTTAATGCATACACATTTCTACAATAATTCAGTAATTTATTTTCTGTAAGGCAGCAGCATCTGCATTTTTAATGAGAGACAATATTCAAAGGTTACAGGTACACATATGCACAATAAACTACACAGACTTCCACTCCATATCATAGTGAGCTGCACAAGAAAAATGAAATACAACCCCGAATATAAAGGCATGTTACAGATTATCAAAATAATATACTTATAACAGAGAAAACCCAGAGTTTACAAAGACCTATAGAGGCGTATTTATCAAAGTGTGAGCGGACATTATACGAAGTAACGTATTATGTCCGCCCCACATCGATAAATGCTAACAGCATACGCTGTCGGCATTTATCATTGCACCAGCAGTTCTTGTGAACTGCTGGTGCAATGCCGCCCCCTGCAGATTCGCACCCAACCGGAGGGTTTCAATCAACCCGATCGTATTTGATCGGGTTGATTTCTGTCCGCGGCTTCAGAGCAGGCGGAAAAGTTATGGAGCAGCTGTATTTAGACCGCTGCTTTACAACTTCTATTTCCGGCGAGCTTGATAAATATGCCCCGTAGACTCAGTAGGATACTTAAAATCCCACTATAAGTCTTGGTCAATTAAAACTTAAATTGAAATAGAACCTGCATATCAAAAATTAGACAGGGTGTTGTTGAGGTAGTACCTAAACCAAGACAGAAGCTCTCAATTTCCTCCAAGCCTCCAAGCATATTAAGGCCTCTTTTGGACCTTAAACACCAACTTTATAAAATAGAGATGGTTTATGTAAAGTATATGTCAAAAAACTCATACATAACTCATCTCAAAAAGTGACATAGGGCTGATTATAGGCATATCATGTATTGATACTATCTAAAGCCAACAGAGTTTGCTGCCAGGGTTTTATCATTGTTATATGCCTGAGCTTTAGGTATATATGTGAAATATATAAAACTATGAATAACTGCAATAAATAGCAACCTGTGAAACTATTTAGACAGTCATAGCAATTCAAGACTAAGAAGGCCTATTATAAGGGTTGCATAGGTGGTACACAAATAGATTTTGAATGGATATGCACAGACAAAAATGTCAAAATAGTATAACATAAGAGCCAATATTAGCTCTATATAATACAACAACACTAACCAAATAACTAAACAAGAACATGCTTAATTTACCAGCACATGATATCTCAAACAGCTCAGATAACTATACCAACAGGATAAGAGTATACACATGTATACACATGTAGATAAAGTACGTTATGGACTTCAAGAAATACTCCATAAAAGCAACTAGCCATGTTTGAAAGTATGTAAAGTCTCATGCCCATTAGTGCTAAGGGAAAAAATAGTATAATCTATGTAATAATAAATAAAATCTGCAAGATTATATATTATTCACACGGGATCCCTAAACTATGCTCATTGGCCAGTAGAAGCAGTATATATCTACATCTTACACTTTGTGTGAGGAACCCACCCACAGTTAGAAGAGGCAATTATCATTGTAAACACACAAAAGCATGCAAGCTAAATGATTGTCCTGCACAATAGCATACAATATAAATAGAGAAAGAAGGCTGAGTTCTCATGTGCAAAAGGAGATAATATACCCTAAACCGTATCCAGGGCAATTTTGTAAGTAACCTGAGAGAGTAAATAAATATACTGTTGTGTGAGCAGTAGAAAATACTGTTAAATTATATTTTACCGTAACAATAATCGAGAAAACATGACAAGCCTAAAAGTAGGGTCAAAAGAACATTTAATTCTAGCATAGCTATAGAAGTCCTGGTTGAAGACTCTAACTCACTGATCATTATTCCATTTGAAGATTAACTGTTTCCGGATGATATTGAAAGTCCCTCTGCATGCAGACCCTGTAAGATAGAAAAGGTCCAGGGCAATGAAAGAAAAAGACTGGTCTCCAACATAAGTTCCTCTATGCAAATAGAACTATGACAGATTGAGGGTGATGAGAAAGAATGGCAGAACTAAAAGGAACAATGTCTCTGAATATGTCCTGCAGGTCCATGGTTCGCCATAGTTGAAGAAAGCTTAGAGACTTGATGAGCAATATCTCCTCCACCGCCCCTACTGCGGTTTCTATAGGCAAGTTCACAGCAGGTAAGTAGCAATTCAGCCAGAGCTTTACAATTCATTTCTCTACCTGAGACTGCTGCAAAACAAGGCCCTCTACTCTCTGCTGCTCTCACAGCACTTATCTGCCAATTACAGTGCACTTAATTGAGGAAATGGGGTATATAAAGTGTCTCAAGTGGCCCTCGGAGGCTCTCCATATTTCACGCAGAAGCATGTCATGTGTCCCTCAGAGACATCTCATGTGGCACTAAGAGGGTCATCATGTTGCACTCAGAAGCATGTCATGTGGCCCTCAGAGATATCTCAAGTGGCCCTCAGAAGCATTTCATGTGGCCCTCAGAGGCATTACTTGTGTCCCTCAGAAGCATTACTTGTGGCCCTCAGAAGCATCTCATGTGGCTCTTAGAGGCACTCCTTATGGCCTCCACCCTGTTTCCTGGAATAAAGCATGAGATCAATTTTTTTTTATCTCCATTCAACAATCTTTTTCCCCATTTTTTTTCAAAAAAACAAAACTTAAAATGACTCTCTGATCCATATTCATTATTTTTACACTCAGAATAAAACATATTCTGTGCATGCAACATAAAAGTAGAGTGTGGCTTATTTGTGAATTTGCTTTTGTAGGCATTGTATAAAAATGCACTGCCTATCACTGATTTAGTGCCTTTTTTGTAAAATATATCATTTTTATTTATATGGTGCTAAAAAGATTGCTTTCCACAGCTGTAGTCTTCAATATAGAGAAAAAGATATCTAGTCTGTCTGCAGTATTTACCTGGTGTGTTTTTTAAAAATCAGGAAACACAGGAGATTTAGCGGCAAGTGAACAAGGCACTAATGCCATTCACACTTTTGTAGGTCCACCAAGTGGAGCAACTTTAGCCAGTAGACCTGACAGGCAGAATGAGCATTGCATCGTTGGAAGAAGTCCTAAAATGGTGACATAGTTCTATCTTGCACCATAAAGTGGGATGTATGGGCAACTGAAAAGGACAATGCAGTGCTACTTATTTATGTTCAGTAATAAAACTATGGATGAAAACTATCATATGTACTTAGGAATGCAACATTTATTTTGTTCATGTCACCGTCTCAAATCCTCACAACCATATAAACTATTTCAATTAATCCTCTGTCAATACTCTGCAGGATGTAAATTATTTAATTTCTAGAGCTAAGTTAAACATGACTCATAACTTTTTAAAATTTTCATTTTAACTTACTGGCTCAAAACATGAAATCCTAAATGATAACACAGCTGCAGGCTTCACATATTGACTTCTACAGGAAATGCAAATTGTATTTTGTACAAATGCTGTAATAAAGCTGAAAATTACAGACAAAAACCATATATACTCATTTACTGTATTTATAATATTCCCCATATTTTATTTCTTTCTCTTTTGCACCTGAGAAGTATAATCTGAAGTTTGTTAAATGGCCAGCCAGAATGTAGTGAGTGAGTAATGGACAGCAAATGCATAATGGTCAGCAGAAAAACAGTAAGCAGGTAATGGCAAGCAGGAATACAGTGAGTAGGTAATAGTAAGCAGGTAATGGCAAGCAGGAATACAGTTAGTAGGTAATAGTAAGCAGGTAATGGCAAGCAGCAACACAGTGAGTAGGTAAAAGTAAGAAGGTAATGGCAAGCAAGAATACAGTGAGTAGGTAATAGTAAGAAGGTAATGGCAAGCAGGAACACAGTGAGTAGGTAAAAGTAAGAAGGTAATGGCAAGCAGGAATACAGTGAGTAGGTAATAGTAAGCAGGTAATGGCAAGCATGAACACAGTGAGTAAGTATTAGTCAGCAGCAAAACAGTGAGCAGGTAATGGCAAGCAGGAAAACAGTGAGTTGATAATAGTAAGAAGGTAATGGCAAGCAGGAATACAGTGAGTAGGTAATAGTAAGAAGGTAATGGCAAGCAGGAATACAGTGAGTAGGTAATATTAAGAAGGTAATGGCAAGCAGCAACACAGTGAGTAGGTAAAAGTAAGAAGGTAATGGCAAGCAAGAATACAGTGAGTAGGTAATAGTAAGAAGGTAATGGCAAGCAGGAACACAGTGAGTAGGTAAAAGTAAGAAGGTAATGGCAAGCAGGAATACAGTGAGTAGGTAATAGTAAGCAGGTAATGGCAAGCATGAACACAGTGAGTAAGTATTAGTCAGCAGCAAAACAGTGAGCAGGTAATGGCAAGCAGGAAAACAGTGAGTTGATAATAGTAAGAAGGTAATGGCAAGCAGGAATACAGTGAGTAGGTAATAGTAAGAAGGTAATGGCAAGCAGGAATAAAGTGAGTAGGTAATATTAAGAAGGTAATGGCAAGCAGCAACACAGTGAGTAGGTAAAAGTAAGAAGGTAATGGCAAGCAAGAATACAGTGAGTAGGTAATAGTAAGAAGGTAATGGCAAGCAGGAACACAGTGAGTAGGTAAAAGTAAGAAGGTAATGGCAAGCAGGAACACAGTGAGTAGGTAAAAGTAAGAAGGTAATGGCAAGCAGGAACACAGTGAGTAGGTATTAGTCAGCAGCAAAACAGTAAGCAGGTAATGGCAAGCAAGAACACAGTGAGTAGGTATTAGTCAGCAGCAAAACAGTAAGCAGGTAATGGCAAACAGGATCACAGTGAGTGATCACATCATGCAGGTAATGGCCAACAGGACACATTATGCAGATAGTGACCAGCAGGCACACTATGCAGGTAGCGGGTAGCGGTAAGCAGGAAACACTATGAAGTTAATAGCCAACAGGCAAACAGTGAGCAGGTAATTGCCAACAGAGCAAAGTGAGTGAGTAGCAGCCAGCAAGACACAGTATGCAGGTTATTTCTTCATGGGAACAGTATGCAGATAGTGATCAGCAAGACAATTTATCCAGGTTATATCCAACAGGAACCAGCAGCCAGCAGAACAACATATGCTGGGAATTATGAATATATATTATATACTATCTATCGCTCTCTCTTTTCCATAAATGCACGCATATATATATATATATATATTTACAACATTTGTACCAGCTGTAATGATATAAAGAAGAGAAAGGGCGCCTCCTAGCGTAGCCAATAAATAGTCAAATATAGTACTATTTCTGAAAATATACTCACAATGTGAGAAGGCAGAGATAATGCCTAGGGAAGTGGCCTGAGAACTTGCAGTGTCCCAGCAAACTGTGCACGATATAAGGGCAGCTCCTTCCAAAATCAATGCAGGATTCGAGGATCTATGATGGATAAAAAAGGAAGGGCGACTCCTAGTTCAGATCAATGAGGTATTCTTAACCCCGTATAGGAAACCCAACGTATAAGGGTACTCCCATTTAGCAGCGCACCCAATAGTGCTAGTGACACACACTGGACTATTACAGTGGCCCAGTGCACATATCCATTAGAATCCCGGGTGAATGGGCTCCAAGTATTCTTTAGCAGGTGACCGTATCAGAGAGACTCAAAAAGTGCTTAGATGAATAAAAACTCTTTGGCCTAGATTTGGAGTTCGGCGGTAGCCGTCAAAACCAGCGATAGAGGCTCCTAACGCTGGTTTTGGCCGCCCGCTGGTATTTGGAGTCAGTGATTAAAGGGTCTAACGCTCACTTTTCAGCCGCGACTTTTCCATACCGCAGATCCCCCTACGCCATTTGCGTATCCTATCTTTTCAATGGGATCTTTCTAACGCCGGTATTTAGAGTCGTTTCTGAAGTGAGCGTTAGAGCTCTAACGACATAACTCCAGCCGCCTGAAAATAGCAGGAGTTAAGAGCTTTCTGGCTAACGCCGGTTCATAAAGCTCTTAACTACTGTACCCTAAAGTACACTAACACCCATAAACTACCTATGTACCCCTAAACCAAGGTCCCCCCACATCGCCGCCACTCGATTAAAATTTTTAACCCCTAATCTGCCGACCGCCACCTACATTATACTTATGTACCCCTAATCTGCTGCCCCTAACCCCGCCGACCCCTATATTACATTTATTAACCCCTAACCTGCCCCCCACAACGTCGTCGCCAGCTACTTAAAATAATTAACCCCTAATCTTCCGACCGCAAAGCGCCGCCACCTACGTTATCCCTATGTACCCCTAATCTGCTGCCCCTAACACCGCCGACCCCTATATTATATTTATTAACCCCTAATCTGCCCCCCTCAACGTCGCCGACACCTGCCTACACTTATTAACCCCTAATCTGCCGAGCGGACCTCACCGCTACTATAATAAAGTTATTAACCCCTAACCTGCCTCACTAACCCTATCATAAATAGTATTAACCCCTAATCTGCCCTCCCTAACATCGCCGACACCTACCTTCAATTATTAACCCCTTATCTGCCGAGCGGACCTCACCGCTATTCTAATAAATGTATTAACCCCTAAAGCTAAGTCTAACCCTAACACTAACACCCCCCTAACTTAAATATAATTTACATATAACGAAATAAATTAACTCTTATTAAATAAATGATTCCTATTTAAAGCTAAATACTTACCTGTAAAATAAACCCTAATATAGCTACAATATAAATTATAATTATATTATAGCTATTTTAGGATTAATATTTATTTTACAGGCAACTTTGTAATTATTTTAACCAGGTACAATAGCTATTAAATAGTTAAGAACTATTTAATAGTTACCTAGTTAAAATAATAACAAATTTACCTGTAAAATAAATCCTAACCTAAGATATAATTAAACCTAACACTACCCTATCAATAAATTAATTAAATAAACTACCTACAATTACCTACAATTAACCTAACACTACACTATCAATAAATTAATTAAACACAATTCCTACAAATAAATACAATTAAATAAACTAGCTAAAGTACAAAAAATAAAAAAGAACTAAGTTACAAAAAATAAAAAAATATTTACAAACATAAGAAAAATATTACAACAATTTTAAACTAATTACACCTACTCTAAGCCCCCTAATAAAATAACAAAGCCCCCCAAAATAAAAAATTCCCTACCCTATTCTAAATTAAAAAAGTTACAAGCTCTTTTACCTTACCAGCCCTGAACAGGGCCCTTTGCGGGGCATGCCCCAAGAATTTCAGCTCTTTTGCCTGTAAAAGAATAAATACAATACCCCCCCCCAACATTACAACCCACCACCCACATACCCCTAATCTAACACAAACCCCCCTTAAATAAACCTAACACTAAGCCCCTGAAGATCTTCCTACCTTGTCTTCACCATCCAGGTTCACCGATCCGTCCTGAAGAGCTCCTCCGATGTCCTGATCCAAGCCCAAGCGGGGGGCTGAAGAGGTCCATGATCCGGTCAAAGTCTTCATCCAAGCGGGGCAGAAGAGGATCTTCCATCCGATTGAAGTCATCATCCAGGCGGCATCTTCTATGGTCTTCCATCCGGAGCGAAGCGGCAGGATCCTGAAGACCTCCAGCGCGGAACATCCATCCGGACCGACGACTGAACGACGAATGACTGTTCCTTTAAGGGACATCATCCAAGATGGCGTCCCTCGAATTCCGATTGGCTGATAGGATTCTATCAGCCAATCGGAATTAAGGTAGGAATTTTCAGATTGGCTGATGGAATCAGCCAATCAGAATCAAGTTCAATCCGATTGGCTGATCCAATCAGCCAATCAGATTGAGCTCGCATTCTATTGGCTGTTCCGATCAGCCAATAGAATGCGAGCTCAATCTGATTGGCTGATTGGATCAGCCAATCGGATTGAACTAGATTCTGATTGGCTGATTCCATCAGCCAATCAGAAAATTCCTACCTTAATTCCGATTGGCTGATAGAATCCTATCAGCCAATCGGAATTCGAGGGACGCCATCTTGGATGACGTCCCTTAAAGGAACAGTCATTCGTCGTTCAGTCGTCGGTCCGGATGGATGTTCCGCGCTGGAGGTCTTCAGGATCCTGCCGCTTCGCTCCGGATGGAAGACCATAGAAGATGCCGCCTGGATGATGACTTCAATCGGATGGAAGATCCTCTTCTGCCCCGCTTGGATGAAGACTTTGAACGGATCATGGACCTCTTCAGCCCCCCGCTTGGGCTTGGATCAGGACATCGGAGGAGCTCTTCAGGACGGATCGGTGAACCTGGATGGTGAAGACAAGGTAGGAAGATCTTCAGGGGCTTAGTGTTAGGTTTATTTAAGGGGGGTTTGTGTTAGATTAGGGGTATGTGGGTGGTGGGTTGTAATGTTGGGGGGGGGGTATTGTATTTATTCTTTTACAGGCAAAAGAGCTGAAATTCTTGGGGCATGCCCCGCAAAGGGCCCTGTTCAGGGCTGGTAAGGTAAAAGAGCTTGTAACTTTTTTAATTTAGAATAGGGTAGGGAATTTTTTATTTTGGGGGTGTTTGTTATTTTATTAGGGGGCTTAGAGTAGGTGTAGTTAGTTTAAAATTGTTGTAATATTTTTCTTATGTTTGTAAATATTTTTTTATTTTTTGTAACTTAGTTCTTTTTTATTTTTTGTACTTTAGCTAGTTTATTTAATTGTATTTATTTGTAGGAATTGTGTTTAATTAATTTATTGATAGTGTAGTGTTAGGTTAATTGTAGGTAATTGTAGGTAGTTTATTTAATTATTTTATTGATAGGGTAGTGTTAGGTTTAATTATATCTTAGGTTAGGATTTATTTTACAGGTAAATTTGTTATTATTTTAACTAGGTAACTATTAAATAGTTCTTAACTATTTAATAGCTATTGTACCTGGTTAAAATAATTACAAAGTTGCCTGTAAAATAAATATTAATCCTAAAATAGCTATAATATAATTATAATTTATATTGTAGCTATATTAGGGTTTATTTTACAGGTAAGTATTTAGCTTTAAATAGGAATCATTTATTTAATAAGAGTTAATTTATTTCGTTAGATGTAAATTATATTTAAGTTAGGGGGGTGTTAGTGTTAGGGTTAGACTTAGCTTTAGGGGTTAATACATTTAATAGAATAGCGGTGAGGTCCGCTCGGCAGATTAGGGGTTAATAATTGAAGGTAGGTGTCGGCGATGTTAGGGAGGGCAGATTAGGGGTTAATACTATTTATGATAGGGTTAGTGAGGCGGGTTAGGGGTTAATAACTTTATTATAGTAGCGGTGCGGTCCGCTCGGCAGATTAGGGGTTAATAAGTGTAGGCAGGTGTCGGCGACGTTGAGGGGGGCAGATTAGGGGTTAATAAATATAATATAGGGGTCGGCGATGTTAGGGCAGCAGATTAGGGGTACATAGGGATAACGTAGGTTGCGGCGGTTTACGGAGCGGCAGATTAGGGGTTAAAAAAAATATGCAGGGGTCAGCGATGGCGGGGGCGGCAGAATAGGGGTTAATAAGTGTAAGGTTAGGGGTGTTTAGACTCGGGGTACATGTTAGAGTGTTAGGTGCAGACGTAGGAAGTGTTTCCCCATAGGAAACAATGGGGCTGCGTTAGGAGCTGAACGCTGCTTTTTTGCAGGTGTTAGGTTTTTTTTCAGCTCAAACAGCCCCATTGTTTCCTATGGGAGAATCGTGCACGAGCACGTTTTTGAGGCTGGCCGCGTCCGTAAGCAACTATGGTATCGAGAGTTGCATTTGCGGAAAAAATGCTCTACGCTCCTTTTTTGGAGCCTAACGCAGCATTTGTTTGAACTCTCGATACCAGAGTTAAATTTATGGTGCGGCCAGAAAAAAGCCCGCGGAGCGTTAACAGCCCTTTTACCGCCAAACTCCAAATCTAGGCCTTTATATGATAATAAAAATGTACAAAAAATATACAATATAATGGTTAAAACCAGCAGTATTATAGGCTACACATTTCTCACCGTCGACCACGCAGTTTCCTCAGGCTTATAATACTGACAGCACTTAGAGTCTCCTATATACCCCCCGCTACCAATCATGAACAAGATAACTCCCTCTTGCACAGGTGGCTAATTACCAGCCTTATTCTTAACCCAAACAGAATATTAACATGCTTATACGATAATACCATGCTTAAATTACTTTTAAAACACATTGTAGCCCAAATAAAAACACAAAATAACACATCTGTCAATGTAACAAGTCGTATGAATTATGAACAAGTGAGCATTTTGCGTGATAACGCTAACCTGTTGGCAGCAAATAAGTTACCAATCAATGAGGCTTACATGTCCATTCAGCGATCTGACATTTACAGATATCATATACAATGAACCGGCAAAAGCAATATGTACCTAATAAATACAATATAGTGTCAAATCTAGCTCAGTTAATGACCAATGGTAAAAAATTATGGATCATATATGGCAGTACCAATCATAAGCGAGTTTTGCATGATGTATGTGAGGCGTGCCCACTTAGGTGAGCAATGATCTCTAAGCAAAAAGAAGCTGTGGTAGCATGGATGAATCATGTCTCACTGACGTCAGACATACGTCTCAAAACAGTTGTCTGGTATAGGTGTGATAACATAAACCAATCATATATCATTGATATCAGATATACGTCTCAGAACAATTATCTCAATGATATAACTAAATATGTGTTTACAATGGGGACCTAATGTCCTAGGAATTATATACATATATATATATATTAAAACCTAGGAGAACATTTAGATGGAAATCCAAACAAAAGGTTACATGCACTAGCATTTTTATCTATCCCAACGATAGAAACAGAAATTGTGAAGATGTAAAAATGATAAGCTAAGACCTTGTACCAGCTGTAATGGATATAGTGCCTATGGTCAAGGACCCACAGTACTCCAATGCTGATGTGGGTACCAAGGTGCACGGAGGTTTAGAGAATAATATATATTTTTAAAAAAAGGAAAAAACATTTAGTAAACCTTATCCAGCCACCCCATATTAAGCCTTAATAAAAAAGATGAAAAGAACTACTAGAATCTCGAAGACACACAACCACGGATGCTTGATGAGCAATAATAAACATAAATTTATTAAAGTTGTGAACAGTGTGCAAAAAGAAAAACCATACAATTAATAGTCTAAGTTATATAGCATATGCAAATCATTCATTACCCAAAAGCAATTACAGGGATCCCCATTAGTATAGTCATACAGCAAGGAAGCTAAAAAATATAGCTATATTATAATCCCCATATAAAGTCCTTAAATCTGGACAGTTGCTGCTATTTGTAAATGCAAAAACCAAACTGGCTGGGTCCTCCTGATTATCCCCATCGCTCCCTATGTGGCAAAACAGATAATGTTCAAGCAGGCTCCGGTCCAAACACAATTAGGGGCATAAAGATTATCACTCAACCCTGCGCTTTATCCCAGATCACTCACTCCAGCAGTTTAGCAAGCCGTAAGTACATCAATGGGATAACTAATACAGTTAAATTATGCTTACCTGATAATTTTATTTTCCTCAGATGGAAAGAGTCCCCAGCTGCATACATTAATTTTGGGAAATTAGATCCTGACCACCAGGAGGAGGCAAAGACACCCCAGCCAAAGGCTAAAATACTCCTCCCACTTCCCTCATCCCCAGTCATTCTGCCGAGGAACAAGGAACAGTTGAAGAAACATCAGGGTGAAAAGGTGCCAGAAGAATAAAAATAACAGACGCCCCACAGACAAAATACGGGTGGGGAGCTGTGGACTCTTTCCATCTGAAGAAATTTTTTTTATCAGGTAAGCATAATTTAAGTTTTTATTTATAAATGGAAAGAGTCCACAGCTGCATTCATTACTTTTGGTAAAGTTTTGGAAGAACAATACACAAGCTATAGAGGACACTGAATGCAAAAACAGTACAAGAGGTGGCCCATTCTGAGGGCACCTTGCCTGAAAACTCCTACCCAACAAAATTCCGCTTTGTCCGAAGCCGAGGACAACTTTGAAAAAAAGGAAAAGGCCCAAGGACACTAACCCGCAGATAGTCCAAAGCCTTTCAAGAGACCGAAGGAACTAGACTCGACTGAGTCAACAGCCTCCAAGAGACACCGTCCCCAGCAGTCGGTCTACAAACAACACACCCCTTACTAAAGAAAGGGAACAAACTACCGTATTCTTTCACAAGAAGAAAAGGCACGGAGAAAACGTGTTTTGTGGTTCTTTTTTTTTCAAACGCACTCTAGAAAGCAACTGAAGATAAAGGTCCCCAAGTCACAAAAAGTTATCTCAGAATACCGAAATATTCAGAACGAAACCTTGTGCAGCAAGTTCAGATAGGTCTGACGAACAACACCTGAAGCAAAAACACTGCACGCTGCAGTCATCTAAAAATGACTCTGGAACTTAAATACTTGCAGGACAAGTAGAAAGCAGCTGAAGATAGGATCCTTCAGATTTCTAAGTATCCACTAACAAGTGGATAGCGTCACAGGCTATCTAAGAGCCACCAGTCCTTCCCACAAATCTTGAATGTGGAGAAAGGAGTAACCCCAAAAAGGCTTACTGTAACTCGAATGCTCTGAGGACGAAATTTCAGAGCAACAGATCTCAGATCCTGCTCCAACACCAGACTAGCCCAAGCGACAGACATGTCTGATAGACAGGGGGACAGAAGACCCCAACCACAAGCCCCCAGGGAATGGAAGAAATAAAGGGGGGACTCACCCACCCCAACAGAGCTCAGGTGCCAACCCAATCTGCTCCTCCAAAATAAGGCACTCCCAAGGAGAACCCCCTAGGACCTGGAACAGAGAAAAGTGAAATTGATCTATAGGAAGACCTGTCACAACTCTCTTAGACAGTCTCTATGTAAAGAGACCAATTTCCAACAGGTGGAACAGAGCCCACAGAGCAGTAGATGCTGCCCCTTACAGAAATAAGCCACCTGATCCAACTTACTACACACAGGGCAGGACAAGGACCCTCCAGAGAGAGGAAATCCCAACTCATAAGGAAGATAAACTATCCCCTCCAGAGGGAAGGGCACAGATAAGAACAGCGTACATGTCCACAAGACATGAAGCCATAGTATGATCAAAACACAGACCGAATGAAAAATCATCCAGACACCACTGTTGACCCAACAGAGAAAAAAACAGAGAAAAAAACTCCCCATAGAGGAGTGCACTCTGACTGAAGGACAAGTTAGGCCTTAAAGTTTATAACCAGTACCCGAAGGTGGATGAGAACCTACCTGCTTGCAAGCCCAATGAGCTAGCCCCTATGTCACCACATAGGGTCCATAAAAAAAATGGGTCGTCCCGAACCAGTCCATTGGATCATAAGTCTCCAGACATCCAAAAAGGATCCAAGACAAGAACTCCAGACCCGGGACTCAGAATCATCCTAGAACGAACGACACCCTCAGGGAACACAAGATACCCCGTCTGAAGCAATCAGACCTCACAGGGGATGAGAACCGGGAAACCCAGAGAACGGGTACAAGTCTTACTTGTAATTCCCAGCCCAAAGGGAAGAGAACACCCTTAGCCTGAGGTCAACACCCCCCAGCAAGGTACTAGGCCGCAACAAAGCCATGCAATTTCTCTAGAGCCCAAAGGCCCAAAGGGCAGCACTAAGGGAAATGAAAACAAGAACAGAGTCACCCGAAAGAGAGTAGAAGAAAGGCTAGTCTCCATAATTCTTTCAGATTAGTGTTCCAAAGGAACACACCCAAGGGAGAAGAATGCAAAGCATCCCGAACCCAGGCAGAAAAACATCCCCTAAGCAAAAAGCTTGGAAAAAGAGACAACACCTCCTATCGCCCCTGATATGGAGACGACTAACTCCCGAAGGAAGACAGAGCCACACTGCCTTCACTTCCTAATTAAGCGGCCAAAGCCGCCACAAAAACCGAATGAAGTCCAGAAAGTCTCGACCCAAAGGAAGAGAACCTCTAAAAGGACACTTCCAAAGAGACCATGAAAGGCAAATCCGTAAGAACGGCGGTATAAAGGACCTAAATCCTCCAAGCCACCAACCCACAACGGGAAGGAATACTCTAGTTCCCGAAAAATTTAGAAACAAGTGAGCATGTTGCCACGGATCTCAATGGAGTACTGGCCCACTAGATTGAAAGGCGAATGAGGACTGAACCAATCCCCCATGCCCCTAAGCAACCACAGACCCTCAAGTCCTCTCAGGATGCGAGTTGAAGCTTGTAAAACAAGACAATCACAAAATTATATTGTGATCACTGGGTGCCCTCACCGGACCAACCAGACTTAAAAAGGTGCCACGTGTCTGATCTAGGCCTCAAAGACAGAAGGATTTGTACCTAGTCAGGACCAACCTGAAACCAAGGGCCCCAGCACTGTCGAGGCCACATAGAGTCTCTCCCGATGATAGAGGGATAACGAACAGTCAGACAGACTTTTATAAACAGAGAGTCAATTCCAGAGAGGAAAGTTCCCGAAGGAAACATCACACCACAATATGAGCTTTAAACCAAATAAAAATCATCTTCACCGGATGAAAATAAAATATAAGGCAACCCGTATGTTATCGCCCAGGAAGAATGGACAGACCCACAGGACTAGCCCAACAGGGGTCTGAGACTTCCAAGCTCAGAACTGGAAAAGGATACACAAGTAACAAAGACTATAAGAAGATTATTCATCCCCTTATGTCTATGTATGAAAGCCAGTTGAAGAGTAAGACTGAGAATCCCCAGACCCATTAAGAGTGGGATTCTCCAGCAACATCAAAAACGTGCCTTAGTAAGACACAAAGGCATGCCAGTCTATAACAAAAGGTGCAACATACCTCCACTGGGACAAAAGGAAACACCGGCCCCAAAGGTTGACCCCCTGAGGCCTCAGGAGCAGTCGCTCCCCCAGAAGGCTGAACTGGACCAGGCGATCCCACGCCTGATGAGCCCTAGTTAACGAAACATGGACAATATTGTAAGCACACTCCCGGGAGGTGCAGATGTGCCAGCACCAAAGATATGGCCATGCGGAACCATGTCATAACCTCCAGTGGGAACAGGCCACACTCCCTAGAAAGGATAAGTAGGGTTACCTGCATGCATAGTAAGAGTTGATTGTAGGGAATTCTTCTCATGAGAAATAGAAGCCCCAGAGATGGATGACTCAGTGGGCACCCGATTCCCCAATCCCGAGGAACAGAGCACTCTAAAACAGCATTCGGAACATAACTGATGGGCATGAATCACCCGGGCCAATTCATATTCTTCGCAAGAAGTAGAGTCTGAATCAGAGACATCCGTCTCTAAGAATCCTCCATAACTGGGACACTAGAGAACGAGACACCAGCGGACCAGGATTTCTCCATTGCCACGTGATCAGGAAAACGGAAATGGGGTCACAAGTTAAACCGTGCAGTCCATGCAAAAGTGCACCCGACCAAAAAGGCAGCGGCACTAGACATAGGCCGTTATGTTCCAAAATAGCCATGAGCCGAAGCAACACTACACAGTAGCAGACAGAATCACATAATAAACATGATTAGAAACCCCCTGTTCAATAAATCCCCCCCAGGAGATATTAACCCTTGATTCCTAGATACAAAAAGGAGCCTCACTGAGACCCTATGTTAAAGTTATCCCCAAAAGGTTGTAGCCCCTCTAAAATAAACAGTTGAAAGTACAATACATCCATGATGAAAGTAAAATGAAGTGATCTTACCGGAATCTATGCCATGGAACAGGAGCATGGCCCTTCAAGTGCGACAGATAGTAGCTTTGCCTCTGCCATGGACTTGAGAGAAAAAAGCAGGCAGCAAAACAACAATGATTGCTAGTGGAGCTGTTAATATGAGTCGGGATGGTTTCGCAGAAAGACTCTCCCTGCATCTCCGGACTCTTTCACCCATGCTCTCACTGAGAGGCTGACAGGACTACTTAAATCTCCAGTCCCATGCCGAAGAGTACTACCCTCCATAAGAGACTATTGAGAACTTCTGACACTTCTCTGACAACCTCCTGGGACAAAAGGCAAAGAATGACTGGGGGGTGAGGGAAGTGGGAGGAGTATTTAAGCCTTTGGCTGGGGTGTCTTTGCCTCCTCTTGGTGGCCAGGTTCTAATTTCCCAAAAGTAATGAATGCAGCTGTGGACTCTTTCCATTTATGAAGAAGAAGAAAAAATAATTAAAAAAATAATATATATATATATATATATATATATATATATATATATATATATATATATATATATATATATATATATAATCCTTCACAACAGATAGAGAATGATTTATATGATGGATAGATATATAGTTAATTATAACATTATAAACACAGACCTGGCAACTCAATAAGGCATTTGAAATGATCTGAATAGCAAGCTTCTTTGGACAGATGCCGAGGAGCTTGATAAAATAAGGCAGATGACTGAAGGACAGGAATTAGGATAAATGGATTAAATGTAGAGGACATAAAGCTGACCACCAAATTATCTTAGAGCCCTATACTGGGATTTGTGCTGTTTAATGAATTTAGTCTTACGGTATCAAATGGTTTGGAAAGCAGAGTGTGCCTTTTTGAAGATTACACAGAGAGCTGCACCATAGTTGAGATTCCAAAGGAAGCATCCAAAATGATTAATGATTTAGATAGGTCAGTGTGGGAATGATTAAGAGTGCAGAAATTAGAATTTAATTCCAAAAAGTGCAAAATGAATGTTCTTGAGTCATACAAAGGTTGCAATGCTAATTTCCAGATCAATTGCAATAACTTGCAAAGAGCAGATTGTGTTAGAGGGAAAGGAACTTATTGTGTTGCTTTAATGCACTAAATCCCATATTGTATTACCAGGGATGAGCCAATTTAACCTAAAAAGCCCTAAAGATTTCAGTCAATGTTAGATTTAAAAAAAAAAAAAAAAAATATGTTCAATATCCGTCAGGCTATACATTTTTTTTTATTCAAGTAACCGAATAGTAAGGGGCATATTTAAAGGGACATTACGTATTTGTTTTTGTGCCCGTCCCAAGCTCCATAGAAAGGCTACGTTTGTGCCCTGTAAATAATGCAAATCAAAAACCTAAGTTATAGATTTTGCCTTTTGGTTTCTTTAGGGAGCATGTGACAAAGTACAATAATTTAAACAAAAACAAAGAGGTTGTTTAATGTCCATTCATATTTGAGCTGCCCTATATAGTGATACATCTGCTGTCCCTCAGACTTCCTACCTGCACTGATATTTGCTTCATATATGTTTCTCACAAATGTACTGAACAGTTAATTATTTGCACAATTTTGACAGACACACAGAACAGCATACAAAAGCATACCTGCCAACATTTCCTAGAGGCTTTCTGAGATGTAGGAGGTTAAAGAATACCAGCATTTTTGGGGGGATCCATGTTGGGAGTGGTGGGGTTCACAGAATGTAAAGCATCAGGAACAGAGATATTGTAGGCAAGTTAGAGCAGGTTGTGAGACTGTCTAGGTGGGGCATGGGTGTGGCTCAGACCGTTTGTGGCACCAAAAGGCTGTGAGCGGTTAGCTAGCCAGACCTCCCAACCCATGACAGTCTCGCAGAATATGCAAAGGTGATTACCTGTAAATCATTTCTATCTCACTGAAGAACATGGAAGTGTCAAGTAATCATGAAAACTAAACACAAATATTTTATTTCATGATTCATTATCAATTTGTCTTTATTCACTTTCTATCTTTATTTGAAAAATCAAGATTGTAAGCTTAAGAGCCAGCCCATTTTTGGTTCAGCACCTGGATAGCGCTTGCTAATTGGTGGCTAAATGTAACCACCAATCAGCAAGCGCTACCCAGGTGCTAAACCAAAAATGGTCCGGCTCCTAACTTTACATTTCTGCTTTTTCGAAAAAAATAGCAAGAGAACAAAGAAAATGTGATAATAGGAGTAAATTAGAAAGTTGCTTAAAATTGCATGCTCTATATGAATCATGAAAGAGAAAATTTGGGTTTAGTGTCCATTTAAGCTGTTCTTCAAAATCTGTTGCCTCCCTAAAATCTAAGACAAAATTTGCACCTGAGAAAGGTGAACATCAAAAGAAAACGCCTTAAGCTGGGGTTCTGACAAGAACCTTACCTAAAAATTAGTTACTCCATTAATAAATATTTAAAATGTTGGAATGCATTTATACTTAATAATAGAAGCAATATTTTTTGTTAATGGACTGAACTTAATGCATTACAATGTTAAGGACATGCTTTTATTTGTAACATCTAAAAACTGACAGCCAGATTACGAGTTTTTTGTTATGAGCTGTGCGGTGCTACCGTGCTGTTTTTTCTCACCGCTCACTTACATGCAGCGCTGGTATTACAGGTTTTTACAAACCCGGCTTTAAAAGGCAAGAAGTGAGCGCAGAGCAAAATTGTGCTCCATACCGCACTCCAATACCAGCGCTGCTTAAGTCAGCGGTGAGCTGGTCGTACGTGTACTCGTGCACAATTTCCCCATAGACATTAATGGGGAGAGCCGGCTGAGAAAAAGTCTAACACCTACAAAAAAGCAGCGTAAATCTCAGTAACGCAGCCCCATTGATTCCTATGGGGAAACACATTTTATGTTTACACCTAACACCCTAACATGAACCCCGAGTCTAAACACCCCTAATCTTACACTTATTAACCCCTAATCGGCCACACCCGACATCGCCGACACATGCATTATACTTATTAACCCCTAATCTGCTGCTCCGGACACTGCCGCCACCTACATTATACTTAACCCCTAATCTGCTGCCCCCAACATCGCCGACAGCTACATTATATTTATTAACCCCTAATCTCCCGCCCCCAATGTCGCCGCAACCTACCTACACTTATTAACCCTTAATCTGCCGCCCCCAACGTCGTCGCCACTATTCTAAATTAATTAACCCCTAAATCTAAGTCTAACCCTAACCCTAACACCCCTAACTTAAATATAATTTAAATAAATCTACATAAAATTACTATCATTACCTATATTATTCCTATTTAAAACTAAATACTTACCTATAAAATAAACCCTAAGCTAGCTACAATATTACTAATAGTTACATTGTATCTAGCTTAGGGTTTATTTATTTTTACAGGCAAGTTTGTATTTATTTTAACTAGAATAGTTACTAAATAGTTATTAACTATTTACTAACTACCTAGCTAAAATCAATACAACTTTACCTGTAAAATAAAACCTAACCTAAGTTACAATAACACCTAGCCTTACACTATAATAAAATAAATTCCCTACATTAAATACAATTAAATAAATTAAATTAGCTAAATCACAAAAAAAAAAACCCCACTAAATTACAGGTTTTTTTTTTATTTTGGGTGGGCTTTTTTATTTTGATAGGGCTATTAGACTAGGTGTAATTAGTTTAAAGATCTGTAACTTGTTTTTTATTTTCTGTAATTTAATGGTGGGGTTTTGTGATTTAGCTAATTTAATTTAATTTATTTAATTGTATTTAATGTAGGGAATTTAATTATAGTGTAAGGTTAGGTGTTGTTGTAACTTAGGTTATTTTAGTTTTATTTTACAGGTACACTTGTATTTATTTTAGCTAGGTAGTTATTAAATAGTTAATAACTATTTAATAACTATTCTACCTAGTTAAAATAAATACAAACTTGCCTGTAAAATAAAAATAAACCCTAAGCTAGATACAATCTAACTATTGGTTATATTGTAGCTAGCTTAGGGTTTATTTTATAGGTAAGTATTTAGTTTTAAATAGGAATAATTTAGGTAATGATAGTAATTTTATGTAGATTTATTAAAATTATATTTAAGTTAGGGGTGTTAGGGTTAGGGTTAGATTTAGGGGTTAATAAATTTAGAATAGTGGCGGCAACGTTGCGGGCTGCAGATTAGGGGTTAATAAGTGTAGGTAGGTTGCAGCGACATTGGGGGCGGGAGATTAGGGGTTAATAAATATAATGTAGGTGTTGGCGATGTTGGGGCAGCAGATTAGGGGTTAATAAGTATAATGTAGGTTGCGGCGATGTCCAGAGCGGAAGATTAGAGGTTAATAAGTATAATGTAGGTTTTGGCGATGTTAGGGATTAATAATATTTAACTAGTGTCTGCGAGGCGGGAGTGTGGTGGTTTAGGGGTTAATATGTTTATTATAGTGGCGGCGATGTCCGGAGCAGCAGATTAGCGGTTAATAATTGTATTATAGTGTTTGCGATGCGGGAGGGCCTCGGTTTAGGGGTTAATAGGTAGTTTATGGATGTTAGTGTACTTTTTAGCACTTTAGTTATGAGTTGTATGCTACAGCGTTGTAGTGTAAAACTCATAACTTATACAATAAATATACCAGATATCACAATAATAAAAATGAGTGAAATAAATGTGACAAAAAATAAATAAATATAATAAAAACGTGAACCATAAATTAAAAGTTCATATGCAAGGATATATTTGTTCCTTTGGGATATGTCTCCTCACTCCTCTGCAATCCTCAGTACGTTCTCAAGAAAAAAAGAGACAAAATATGCAACATAGTGTAACTCTAACCACTTGAAATAAAATAGTTCTGCTTGTATGATGAATGATTACTCACATTTGTTGGAGCTTATGACCATGCTCAGGGAAATGCGCGCTTCCACTTTATACTGGTGGGAAAACAGTACTCTCAGGCAAATCTCTTAAAACAAATATTTATTTAAAATACATAAAAGGCGTCACAAATGATAATAAATAATAAAACTCATAACTACTGACTTTAGAATGCATTACGGATCTTGTCGGTATAGGCTGTACCACTCACTTTTTGGCCTCCCAGGATAGACTTGTAATACTGGTGTTATGGAAGTCCCATAGAAAAAAGGGTTTACAAACTTTACGTAAGTCGGTTTGAGGTAAGGCCAAACAAGTGTGCGGTACACCTATACCTGCAAGATTCGTAATACCAGCGGGCGTAAAAAAGCAGCGTTAGGACCTGTTAACGGTACTTTTTTTACCTTAACGCACAACTCGTAATCTAGCCGTGAGTATTTTAAAAGCTTTAGATAATTTTTGCTGAAAAAAAAATGTTTTAATGCCTCTTTGTCCACTAACAGAACTGGAGGATTCGTTATCAGTAACTGTATAATCATTCTAGTCTAATGTATGCACATTAGATGTATGAATATAGATGTCCTATCAATGTCTAAATACATAGATTTAACTTTTCTAAATACAAATAGATTTTTTATTTATTTAGTTTCTGCTATTTTCAAAAGCATTTCATATTTTTTTAAATTATATTTATGTATTTATTGTTCCTTGAATCTACAACTTACACATCCTTAGACTAGATAATTGTGCAAAAGCTATGGGGTATTTTTATAGTGGTATAAGCATGTAAAGGTTGTGAACTGAAAACTACAACGTGAAAGTGATGGTAAATCCTAGTGTTTGTGAAACGCTAGGATTTACCAGTGGAACAAATAAAGTGGACTTTCGGTCATGAAGTTTAAAATACTTCATGCAGAAAAGTTCCTTTATTTGTTTAAAGCGTTTGCCAGCTCGCGTCAAGCTGAATAGCGGGCACGGCTATTGGCTAAGAGGTGGAAACATCCACATTATTTGTTCCACTGGTAAATCCTAGTGTTTAACAAATGCTAGGATATACCATCACTTTAAATCAGTTGTGTATGATCAATATTACCCAACAGTTTTATTAAAAAGTCATCTGTACAGATGGCTTTTAATAAATAGACTCCTCTATAATGAAGTCGTTTGTATGGTTATGATATTTTACTTTAATTACTTTCTTATATTGTGCACCAGCTTTCAAAGTTGATCTCTTTTTGTATCAAATAATAGTTACTTGAAATATTTCTAAAACATAAACCTGCAGACAGACAAGGAACAGTGCTAAAAACTCATGAAAAATATGTTATACTATGTTTAGTCACTTTGTTATTCCCAACAGGTTTCTATATAAATCTATGTTATTATTTATTATTATTATCATTTATTTATAAAGCGCCAGCAGATTACGCAGCGCTATACAAAGAATAAAAAAACATTACAGGGATACAGTAATACACAAACAAGTACAGTCGGGGTAAATAACAGTTGTAGGTGCAATAATTCAGTTATACTAAAGGAGAGGAATGCCCTGCCCTTGAGCACTATCAGTAGTAGTTCACTTTAAACACAAAATGGCCTGCAAGTAGAAATGCTCTCAAGCTTACAATCTATGTATATTTAAACATTGCTAGCCTAGGTTTCTCAGACATTATCTTAAAGGGACATTCAACAACAAATTTGTTTTTGTTTGAAAATATAGATAATCCCTTTATTACCCATTCCCAGTTTTGCATAACCAAAACCGATTATATTAATATACTTTTTACCTCTGTGATTACCTTGTATCAAGCCTCTGCAGACTGACCCCTTATTTTAGTTCTTTTGACATACATGCATTTTAGCCAATCAGTGCTGACTCCTAGGTAACTCCACATGCATGAGCACAATTTTATTTATATGGCACAAATAAACTAACGGTCTCTAGTTGTGAAAAACTGTCAACAAGTGTCAAAATGCTCTGAGATGAGAGGCTGCCTTCAAGGGCTTCGACATTAGCATATGAGCCAACCTAGGTTTAGCTTTCAACAAATAATACCAAGAAAACAAAGCACATTTGATAATAAAAGTAAATTGGAAAGTTGTTTAAAATTGCATGCCCTATCAGAATCATGATTTTGACTTTACTGTCACTTCAAGGATACAGTGGAATGTAAAGATGGTTTTTGTGAGAGAGAGAGACAGAGAGAGAGAGAGAGACAGAGAGAGAGAGAGAGACAGAGAGAGAGAGAGAGAGAGAGAGAGAGAGAGAGAGAGAGAGAGAGAGAGAGAGAGAGAGAGAGAGAGAGAGAGAATATGATATTGATCACATGTATGTGAATTTTTTGCTATGTAATTAGTAGGTCTTTGGGATTAGTAATTGTTGTGGCAATTTTAACAGTGCGCCCCACCTTATACATAGTTTCTGGATACCACTCTGGTTAACATTATTACAGACAAGTCTCTGAACTACAGTAATGCAATTTAACAGAAAAACACTCTTTCAAACCACTTCCTGCATAAAATTTGAACTAGTGGATAATAATAATAAACTTTAGCTAATTTTATTTAATTGTATTTAATTTAGGGAATTCATTTAATTATAGTGTAATGTTAGGTGCAATTGTAACTTAGGTTAGGTTTTATTTTACAGGTAATTTTGTATTTATTTTAGCTAGGTAGTTATTAAATTGTTAATAACTATTTAATAACTATTGTACCTAGTTAAAATAAATACAAACTTGCCTGTAAAATAAAAATAAACCCTAAGATAGCTACAATGTAACTATTAGTTATATTGTAGCTAGCTTAGGGTTTATTTTATAAGTAAGTATTTAGTTTTAAATAGGAATTAATTAGTTAATGATAGGAATTTTATTTAGATTTATTGTAATTATATTTAAGTTAGGGGGGTTAGGGTTAGACTTAGATTTAGGGGTTAATAACATTAGTATAGTGGCGGCAACGCTGGGGGCGGCATATTAGGGGTTAATAAATGTAGGTAGGTGACGGCGATGTTAGGGACGGCAGATTAGGGGTTAATAATATTTAACTAATGTTTGCGAGGCAGGAGTGCGGCGGTTTAGGGATTAATATATTTATTATAGTGGCGGTGATGTCCGGTTCGGCAGATTAGGGGTTAAAAATTAAATTTTAGTGTTTGCGATGCGGGAGGGCCTCAGTTTAGGGGTTAATAGGTAGTTTATGGATGTTAGTGTACTTTTTAGCACTTTAGTTAAGAGTTTTATGCTACAGCGTTGTACCATAAACCTCGTAACTACTGACTTTAAAATGCGGTACCAGTCTTGACAGGAGAGGGTCTACCGCTCACTTTTTGTCAGACAAGTAATACCGGCGCTATGCATAGGATACACAATTTACGTTAGTGGATTTGTGGTATTTCCAAGTCTGGACAAAAAAGTGAGCGGTACACCTGTACCTGCAAGACTCGTAATACCAGCGGGCGTTAAAAAGCAGCGTTAGGACCGGCCAACGCTGCTTTTTAAGACTAACGCAAAACTCGTAATCTAGCCGTATATGTTTTATTTGTAGCCAAGGGTGGCAAATCCCAGATCTAAATTTCTTATTGGATGTGAAGACGTTGAACTGGCACACAGGTGTCAAATCATTGCCCTGTGTGCGATAGGTCTAGGGTAGGGTTTTGATAGAGCCTATAAGCTCCATTTATCAAGCGGCAAACAAATCTTAGGAGCTCTTGCAGTACAGGCTCACACATACAAACCCGCAACTGACTGTGGTATGAGTAATAAGCCCTGCTTGTGCTCGTCCAATGTCAAATGCGGGCAGCAAACTAGTTAAATAGGGCCATATTTATGGTGCACATGCGCTCAAAACAATGGCCTATTTGCAACATAACAACTCTCTAAAATGTGAAATCTGAAAACAAATTGCTAGCAGATTATTATTTATTTTTAAATTTAACACCGAATCAGTGTTATTAATCATAACTTGTAAAAGGATTACCTGCCATATATTTTGTTATCTGTTTTAATATAGTTTTATTCTGTCAGAGTCTGTCATTTTAGAAAAATGTAAACTAAATCACATTAATTCTATGGGGTCGATTTATGAAGCAGCTGCTTCTGACCCACTGCGCTTCAGTTCCGCCTGAAGCGGAAGTTTAGAAGCAGCGTTCTTAAGACTGCTACTCCTTAACTCGTGCGCTACCTCTGAGGTGGCGGACAGCAATCAGCTTGATCGAATACGGTCGGGTTGATTGGCACCCCCTGCTAGTGGCCAATTGACTGCAAATCTGCAGGGTCGGTATTGCACCAGCAGTTCACAAGAATGATAAATGCCGACAGCGTTGGTTGTCAGCATTTATCGATGTGAGGCGGACATGATACGCTACATCATATCATGTCCATCTGCACGATAATAAATTGACCCCTATAAGTTTATTATTCAAAATTATAACAACCTCATTGATATCACTGTCAAAGTATATACTGCTTATATTGACTGTAATGGTCAAGCATTGATGGTGAGTATCCACATCAATATATTTTATATCTAAAAAAGCAATATTACTGCAATAAATGGCTAGCAAGGACTCCTGATATAGCAGTAACCTCTATAAACACACAGAAAAGTATAAGTAGGCTAAAAACAACATAAAATCCAATATTTTACTTTCATTATTCAGACAGAGAATACAATTAAAAAAAAAAAAAGTTTCCAATTTACTTCTATTATCAGATTTACTTTGTTCTCTTGTTATTCTTTTTTGAAGAGATATCAAGATAGTTAGCATGCACATGACTAGAGCACTACATAACAGGAAATAGTGCTGCCATCTAGTGCTCTTGCTGATGTATAACATTGTTGCAAAACTGCTGCAGTGCTGCCATATTGTGCCGCAGACACATGCACACTCCTGAAATTACCTTCCTGCTTTTCAACTAAGGATAACAAGAAAATGAAGAACATTAGTTAATAGAAGTAAATTGGAAAGTTGTTTAAAATTGTATGTTCTATCTGAATAATGAAAGAAAAAAAATTGGGTTTTATGTCCCTTTAACCCCTTAACGACCAAGGACATGCCAGGCACTTCCTCCATAGGAAGTCACTTAACGACCAAGGACGTGCCTGGCTTGTCCTCTGGGGTTTGAAGCTCTGGAAGCAATCCTGATCGCTTCCAGCAGCTTCTAAGGTGTTGCAGTGATGCCTCAGTATTGAGGCATCACTGCAATACCTTTTATGGCACACCGATGCAGAAAGAGCCACTCTGAGGCCCTCTCTGCATCAGCCAGCGATGGTGCCGATCGTTGGTGGGTGGGAGCAGCTGCAAGAAGGCGGGTGGGCGGCCCATCGCTGGCAATCTTCCGACGAGCAGTCGGATAAGATCGCCGGGTGCGTGCACGTGCGTGTGTGCACGTGCATGTGCGCGCCCGCGATCCGGGCTTAACAATTTCAAAGTGGTGGGAGAGGGTGGTGGGTGGCGGTTGTAGGTGGGAGAGGAGGGGGGAAATACTTTTTTAAAAATAGATCTAGGAGGGGGAGGGGGAGGGGGGAGTGTATGCAGGGGGAGCAGCTACACTACAGAAAAAAAGAGGTTATTTAAAAAAAAAAAAAAAAAAAAAAACATTTAAGTGCAAAGTGGGTACTGGCAGACAGCTGCCAGTACCCAAAATGGTGGGAAATAGTTAGTGGGGGGGGGTTAGAGAGCTCTTTGGGGGGGATCAATGAGGTTGGGGGCTAAGGAGAGATTATACACACCAGAATATATATTTTTTTTTAAAAAGAAAGAAAATAAAAATGAAAAAAAGCCTTTTATTTTAGTACTGGCAGACTTTCTTCCAGTACTTAAGATGGCGGGGACAATTGTGGGGTGGGGGAAGGATGAGAGCTGTTTGAGAGGGATCATGGGGTGGGATGTTTCAGGTGGGAGGTTGATCTCTACACTAAAGCTAAAATTAACCCTTCAAGTTCCCTACAAGCTACGTAATTAACCCTGTCACTGCTGGGCATATTACTAGTGTGGTGCGCAGCGGCATTTAGCGGCCTTCTAATTACCAAAAAGCAATGTCAAAGCCATAAATGTCTGCTATTTCTGAACAAAGGGGATCCCAGAGAAGCATTTACAACCATTTGTACCATAATTGCACAAGCTGTTTGTAAATAATTTCAGTGAGAAATCCAAAGTTAGTGAAAAAGTTAACGATTTTTTTTATTTGATCGAATTTGGCGGTGAAATGGTAGCATGAAATATTTAAAAATGGGCCTCGATCAATACTTTTAGTTGTCTACTACACTACACTAAAGCTAAAATTAACCCTACTCGCTCCCTACAAGCTACCTAATTAACCCCTTCACTGCTGGGCATAATACAAGTGTGGTGCGCAGCAGCATTTAGTAGCCTTCTAATTACCAAAAGTTAATGCCACAGCCATAAATGTCTGCTATTTCTGAACAAAGGGGATCCCAGAGAAGCATTTACAAAATCTTTTTGTGCCATAATTTCACAAGTTGTTTGTAAATAATTTCAGTTAGAAACCTAAAGTTTGTGATTGCATTTGGAGGTGAAATGGTGGCATAAAATATACCAAAATGGGCCTAAATCAATACTTTGGGTTGTCTTCTAAAAAAATATATATATACACGTCAAGGGATATTCAGGGATTCCTGAAAGATATCAGTGTCCCAATGTAACTATCGCTAATTTTGAAAAACAGTGGTTTTGAAATAGCAAAGTGCTACTTGTATTTATTGCCCTATAACTTGCAAAACAAAGCAAAGAACATGTAAACATTGGGTATTTCTAAACTCAGGACAAAATTTAGAATCTATTTAGCATTGGTGTTTTTTGGTGGTTGTAGATGTGTAACAGATTTTGGGGGTCAATGTTAGAAAACAGTGTGTTTTTTTCCCATTTTTTCATCATATTTTATCATTTTTTCATAGTAAATTATAAGATATGATGAAAATAATGGCATTTTTAAAAATTCCATTTAATGGCGAGAAAAAACGGTATATAATATGTGTGGGTACAGTAAATGAGTAAGAGGAAAGTTACAGCTAAACACAAACACCGCAGAAATGTAAAAATAGCCTTGGTCCCAAACGGTAGGAAAATGGAAAAGGGATGTGGTCACTAAGGGGTTAAAGACGAGTTTGGTGTTAATTTTTCATTGATAAATCTTCTCTATTTCTCTGAATCTTTATGATATATGGATCACATTTCTATTTGCAAGAAAAACACTGGTGCAGGAATTTGAAGGTGATTAAGGTCATTGTTTAAGCATCTGGCCACTTTTTAAAAGAAGAATTGCATTACTTTAAATATAAAATCTAGATTATTAACATAATGGCAATCAAATTCTATTCAGTGTATTCAGGTACAAGTTAAAACTTGGCATAATAAAAATGAATCTACTGACAAATTCCTGCTCTCATTTAGCAAAAAAGAAAAAGGAAACTTCAACTGATAAAACAGAATTATCAGAATAATGTAACTGATTGCTCATCATAAACCTTCTAATGTCCCTGGCAAATCATTTTTGAAAATTGATTTTTGTACTTGCTTTGCTTTAAAACAGTGGATGTTTTGATTATTATACATTACTGGGGGTTTTTTCTTATAGCTTAAATGGACATTTTAGGGAAATAATACAATTCTGTAATATGGAGTATTTTATTATTAAACAAATGAGTATTTAAATATTAAACAAATTAGTATAAACACAAGTTAAATTTGCATTTACTTTAATGCAATGCCTCTCCTGAGCTAATCAAAATGAGCATGGATATAGATCTTCTTCCATTCAATTTATTAAATGTCGGACGGACATAATCCGCTGTAGCGGATCATGTCCGCCCGACATTGCTAAATGCCAAGAGCATACGCTGTCGACATTTAACATTGCACAAACATTTCTAGTGAAATGCTTGTGAAATGCCACCCCCTGCACTTTTGCAGCCAATCGGCTACTAGCAGGGGTGTCAATCATCCGATCGTATCCGATCGGGATGATTGCGGTCCGCCACCTCTTACGACCGATGAGATGAGGAATCTTGCAGGGGAAAGTGAATGTGTTAGGGAACATTCAGTACTGATAAAATATCGTTTTTTTTAAGCATATTACAGTAAGGGAATATTTTTTTGTTAAGATGTATCATTTGAATAATGTAAATATTGAGAGAATTTGCATATATTAAGCATTATCCAGAATTTTAAAGGACATTAAATCTTAAATCTATTCACACATCTCCCTCTATATATGGGTGCGGCCATTTTGGAACCTAGGTTACACTGCTGGTATCTGAGGGAAAGTTACTGCTCATGTGCAACAGGAATGCAGTGAAAGATAGATTTCAACATGGCGGCTTCCATGACTGGAAGGAGGTGGGAAATAATCTCAATACATATATAAAATATATTTAGTGTTCAATGTAATTTTTTAATGGACATTAAAGTTTTTTTTTTTTCTGTGTTGCATGTTGTTCTTGTCCTAAATAAAACTATGTGTTGCTTTCATGCTTGGGGAGGAATTGTCATGAGTTAGTGGCCAATAATTCATTTTCATGTACTTATTATACATTCCTGCTAGTTTTAATATCCATTCAGTTTGTTTATGCAAAAAAATAGTGTTGCTCTTTTATATACATGATATTACAAAAGACAGATTTAAAGGGACATTGATCGCCTATTGTTTTGTGCAAAAATTGTGCTTGTCCCACTCTCCCCATGAGCACAAAAAACCCAACTAATTCTCTAAACTAAGTTTTCTTTAAAATGTGGCAGATTCCATAAAGCAGCTATTTGATTTGCAGCATTTTTAGGAAAGCATGTGTTACAGAATTTTTCACTACTCTTTTACTCCTTTTAAGATTAATATTTCTTTAATTCTCCCAAAAAACGGATTAAAGGGACGATTTATCAAGCTCCGTATGGAGCCTGATACCCCTGTTTCCGTGCGAGCCTAAACAGAAGTTATGAAGCAGCGGTCTAAAGACCTGCTCTGAGGCTGCGAACAGATATCAACCCGATCAAATATGATTGAGTTGATTGACACCCTCTGCTAGCGGCTGATTGGTCGCAAATCTGCAGGGGGCGGCATTGCACCAGCAGTTTACAAGAACTGCTGGTGCAAAGATAAATGCCAACAGTGTATGCTGTCGGCATTTATCGATGTGCGGCGGACATGATATGCTACATTGTATCATGTCCGCTCGCACTATGATAAATCTACCCCTAAGAGTATAAACTTTTGTACAAATATTTTACTTTTCTCTAGATATTCTAAGTTTACATTTCTCACTGTCTTAAAGCATGTTTTCCATTGTTGAAATGGCCATCTTTTTAATTTCAACCCTGTATCATATATTAACCCTTTCCTGAATCCATATTCTGCCCCCAATGTAACCCTAAAGGACAATAAAATGACAGTAGAATTCTAAAGCTTTATATAACCTCATACTGGTCATGAAGTTGCTAAAAAAAATAACATTTAACCCTCAACTAGGTTGCCTTTTTTTTTTTTTATTTTGTTTTGTTTTTAATTTATTCTTCAATTTTTCTTCTTTCTTTTTTTTTTTCTTGCATATGCTAGAGTGGATCCTTTCTGCAAGATATTAGTTTTATAAAATTTAGCCCATTGTTTTTTTACACTTTTATTTTCCAAATTAAGACAGCACCACACTTTCACAATTCCTCTGAACTCCACTGCA
This sequence comes from Bombina bombina, assembly GCF_027579735.1. NCBI lineage: Eukaryota > Metazoa > Chordata > Amphibia > Anura > Bombinatoridae > Bombina > Bombina bombina. The sequence goes on along the minus strand of NC_069503.1, from coordinate 184,064,441 downwards.
ATACAAACATCCATCCATATTCTTTAACATGTCTTCGATTGCAGTATATTGATCACCTCCTCTAGCAAATAACCCATTTGTCAACTAGCAAATAATTGCAGCTACCATTTGATCTTGAGGAATCAATACACATATACTAATATGATAAATTAAAATTATGCGTGCTATAGTTGGTAAAACTACATTGATAAAAGAGTTTAGTGACAAGTTGACCTTTAGTACAATGAATTGCTTTCTAAAATGTTCAGCACTGTACTCAGAGATTTATTTTCCAAAGAAAGACAAACTCTCCAAAGACTTGCTAAAAGTTTACTCAGCGTAACAAGGTACATTGTATTGATCTGCAAAGCACAGTCATGCTGACCCATAACCTTAAAATGTCTGAACATAGAAATGAAGGCAAAACATACTCAGAACATTTTGCAGAAAAAAAGTATTGAAGCTGCAAAATAAGTACATTTTTATTTTGTAAATAAACGTTGTTATGCTATTTACAGACCTATGAAGCTACATTAGTTTCTCATTTGATATATAGTTTAGAAAAAGGCTGTGACCTATATTTTTTTAACAATAAAAAAATCTCTTAAGTGAGATCAACCTGTGATATAAGCAACTTTACATTATGAGATTTTTTCTTCAGTCTTTTATTAAAGGGACATGAACACACACATTTTTCTTTAATAATTCAGATAGAACATGCAATTTTAAAAATGTTTCCAATATACTTAAATTATCTAGGGCTCGATTATGAGTGGAGCGCTATCATTTGTGTGCAAGCAATATTGGGTTTTCGCAGCAGTTTGCGCGCAAGTCAAAGTCCACTTGTGTTACAAGTTGAAAGTAAATGCAAATGCATGAGCACAATTGCAATTTATGCTAGAATGATTATCACGACTGCAGAGCTCTGGCTGACTTTTATGCTTGAATAACAAGTGTCACAAAATGCATCAAAAATACATTTAAAAGTACAGATACACTCACAATAACACTATCTAATACAATATATATATATATATATATATATAGATGTGTGTGCATATGTATTTATGTATTTATATGTGTATATATGTAATTACACACATATGAACAAATAGATACATATATAAAAAGAGAGAAGTGCTCAACCTGGGAACAAACAATAGCATAATAGCTTGTTCTATGGCTAATTACCACCCAAGAAGCAGCCTCTTTTTTCTCAACATATATACACATATAAATACATAAATACATATGTATACATATAAATACATAAATACATATATACACATATAAATACATAAATACATATGTATACATATAAATACATAAATACATATATACACATATAAATACATAAATACATATATACACATATAAATACATAAATACATATGTATACATATGTAGACATATATAAGTTTATTGGAGCCCTTTGCAGTCAATTAGATGAAAACATGAAAAATCATATGTATGCAATATTCATATTTAATAAAGTGTTTGTGTATTTACTGTATATATTTCACATTCCAATGTTCTGCACATAGCAGAATATGTTCTCTGTCTTTTTAAATATATAGAACTAAATATATATCTATACCTATATTTAATCATGTATATAAATAGGTATAAATATATATTTGTGCAGAAATCCATCATATATATATTTAAATATATTTTTCATAATAAATAGAACATATTCTGATAAGTGCAGAACATAGATTATGAAATATGCAATATTATATTCTTATGTTGCGCTTTTAGATAACCGCAATCGTGTTTGCGTGACTTGTGGGTGTTTTTTTCGGCACCATTAAAGTCTATGGGGGAATGTGATTTTGCTTTTTTACCTTTCAACTCGTAATCCAAGCACAAATCTCTAAGCGCAAAAAATAGTTTGAACCCAAACGCGAGCGTAAACTACCGCTCCACTCATAATCTGGCCCTTACATTATTCTCTTGCTATCTTTGTTGAAATGCATTTCTAGGAAGGTGTAGGAGCAGCAATGCACTACTAGTAGCTAGCTGCTGATTGGAGGCTGCAAAAGTATGCATCTTGTTATTGGTTCACCAGATGTGTTCAGCTAGATCTCAGTAGTGTATTGGCGCTTCTGCTACAAATTTGATAAAAGAAGCTAATTGGAATTTGTTTTATAATTGCATGCTCCATCTCAAGTATGAAAAAAATATTTTGTGTTTCACGTCCTTTTAACTTAACATTTGACATGAGAAGTAAATTGGATAGTTGTTTAAAACCACATTCGATATCCAATCTGAGCCAATTACAAAAGGCATATGTGTGTAGCACCAATCACAGCTAGCTCCCAGTAGTGTATTGCTACCTCTGAGCCTATCTAGGTATGCGTTTTTGAATACCAAAAGTCAGTGCTATAATAAAAGTAAATTGCAAAAGTACCTTAAAATTGCATGTTGTATGAACCATGATAATTCAGATATTCAATTAAAATTAATGGAGGTCTAATGCACATTTCTAAAACATGGTTTGATAGATGCATATTTCTTTAAAACAAATCTATTAGAAAACTAAGCTCCCTGATGGTATAATTTGATATTGTTTTCTTCTCTAGAGGAGAGGTTGGCAACCACAGGGGACGTGTTTCAGGGTCACATGCAACCTCCAGGTCTCTACTTGTCTCCCACTGAATTAGAAATACTTTGACATTTAAAGTCAAATATCTGAAAATTAATTTTTTGAAATTAAGCAGCATGAAATATTATTCTCACATGTGACGCTCTTCCTTTAAGATAACAGGGATCAGGTATCAGAATAAAAACAATCATAAGACTGACAATTATACAATTATCCATTCTCTTGTGACTGTCAATTTCAATAAATGTTTTCAACATCTGAGCAAGTTTTGGAGCCTGGCAAGGTTAATACCAAGCTCTGAGGTGTCAGTATAAATGAGTGCAAAGTGGAGTATGATGGTATCAGGAATAAAAGGAATTGTTATATGCTGTTATTAAATGTGAATAAATGTACTTGCATGGCAGAAAATGATATTGTCTAATATAGCAAAACTCATATCATTAACTGAGACCAACGACACCAAAAGAATCAAAACTGTCACACTTGCCTCTGTGTATTAAAATGATGTGTAATGAATGCTTACAGAAACAATTTAGAATTATAGATAATAAATTGAGTTTATTTCACCTCATTTGGCTTGTTAAACACGAGATGTTACTGGACACAAAGCTAAAATAGCTTGCTTGAAATTACACAAATATGATTGAAAAGTATATATTTCATTCTGTATCCAAATGAAAACCTCTCTCTTTTATTCTTCAAATGTTTTAAAATCAATAGTGGAATTTTTTACATTACAGTGTTCTTCACGCAGAATTTTATTTCTTTTTCTTTCTTTATATATATATATATATATATATATATATATATATATATATATATATATATATATATATATATATATATATATATATATATATATATAGTATCTCACAAAAGTAAGTACACCTCTCACATTTTTGTAAATATTTTATTATATCTTTTTATGCGACAACACTGAAGAAATTACACTTTGCTACAATGTAAAGTAGTGAGTGTACAGCCTGTATAACAATGTAAATTTGCTGTCCCCTCAAAATAACTCAACACACAGCGATTAATGTCTAAACCGTTGGCAACAAAAAGTGAGTACACCCCTAAGTAGAAATGTCCAAATTGGGCCCAATTAGCCATTTTCCCTGCCTGGTGTCATATAAAAGGTTAGTGTTACAAGGTCTCAGGTGTGAATGGGGAGCAGGTGTGTTAAATTTGGTGTTATAGCTCTCACACTCTCTCATACTGGTCACTGGGCGTTCAACATGGCACCTCATGGCAGGGAACTCTCTGAGGATCTGAAAAAAATAATTGTTGCTCTACATAAAGAAGGCCTAGGCTAAAAGAAGATTGTCAAGATCCTGAAACTGAGCTGCAGCATGGTGGGCAAGACCATACAGCGGTTTCATAGGACAGGTTTCACTCAGAAGAGGCCTCGCCATGGTCGACCAAAGAAGTTGAGTGCACATGCTCAGCATCATATCCAGAGGTTGTCTTTGGGAAATAGATGAATTGCTGCAGAAGTTGAAGGGGTGGGGGGTCAGCCTGTCAGTGCTCAGACCATATGCAGCACACTACATCAAAGTGGTCTGCATGGCTGTCGTCCCAGAAGGAAGCCTTTTCTAAAGATGATGCACAAGAAAGCCTGCAAACAGTTTGTTGAAGACAAGCAGACTAAGGACATGGATTACTGGAACTATGTCCTGTGGTCCGATGAGACCAAGATAAACTTATTTGGTTCAGATGGTGTCAAGCATGTGTGGCGACAACCAGGTGAGGATTACAAAGACAAGTGTGTCTTGCCTACAGTCAAGCAAAGTGGTGGGAGTGTCATGGTCTGGGCCTGCATGATTGCTGCCGGCACTTGGGAGCAACAGTTCATTGAGGGAACCATTAATGCCAACATGTACTGTGACATATTGAAGCAGAGCATGATCCCCTCCCTTCAGAGACTGGGCCGCAGGGCAGTATTCCAACATGATAACAACCCCAAACACACCTCCAAGACGACCACTGCCTTGCTAAAGAAGCTGAGGGTAAAGGTGATGGACTGGCCAAGAATGTCTCCAGACCTAAACCCTATTGAGCATCTGTGGGGCATCCTCAAATGGAATGTGGGGGAGCGCAAGGTCTCTAACATCCACCAGCTCTGTGATGTCGTCATGGAGGAGGGGAAGAGGACTCCAGTGGCAACCTGTGAAGCTCTGGTGAACTCCATGTCCAAGAGGGTTAAGGCAGTGCTGGAAAATAATGGTGGCCACAAAAAATATTGACACTTTTGGCCCAATTTGGACATTTCCACTTAGGGGTGTACTCACTTTTGTTGCCAACAGTTTAGACATTAATGGCTGTGTGTTGAGTTATTTTGAGGGGAGAGCAAATTTACACTGTTATTCAGGCTGTACACTCACTACTTTACATTGTAGCAAAGTGTCATTTCTTAGTGTTGTCATATATATAATAAAATATTTTTGTATTGTGAGATACTGCATATATATATATATATATATATATTTATATATATATATATATATATACATCCATCCACTCAGTTGTTTAAGTCCCACCAAAGGTCATCCACCTCGGTGCAATATTGAAGTACAATAGAATAATAAGGATATGCACTCTCAGGGTTTGTGAAAAGCAAGTCAAGATTTATTGACGTTTCAGGGTCACAATTAACTCAGAACAACAAACAGTGATCAAACAGCACTTATGTAGTATACATAAAAATAATTTAATTACATACCCCCCACACATTTGCAAATTGTGGCGCCAAATAGAACAGACTGGTGTCTGTGGAACGCAAGCATGTGTTCCATTGCATTGCAGAACCAGAAGTTGTGATCCGGTCACTTCCGGTTTTGCTACAAACATTAACATTTCAAACATTTCATTATGCATTTCCAACACAATCATAAATTGCTTTAGACTAAACATCCTCAAGTCTAAAGTGCCTCAAAGGTCTCCTTAGTGTATATTACATCCTTTGTACATCATGTCTTGTGTAAAATCGTCAAACAGGAAGTCCCAACCTGTACTTCCTGTTTCGGCTATCAATGCACTCAATTGGGTAAAAAAAAAAAAAGAAATCGTTTAAACTAAAAAACAGTGCATCAGTACACATTACACCTTATGTTATGCTTATATCAGCTTAATACATATACAGGTATTTACAACACTTTTACAGACTTGTGCAAAACTGACTTTTGTTTTATAGGAGCTTGTTACCATGGTTACCCTGTTGTTACACTAATTACAGTGTTAAGCTTGCATTACTCCCAGCCTTCTGCTTACTTTTAAGCTAGCTATAAGAGATTCAATAGCTTAATGGGTACCCCTTAACGACCGAGGACATGTTAGGCACATCCTACAAAAAAATACCCTTCAGGATCAAGGACGTTGCTGACACGTCCTCTAGGATTTCAAGTGGTGGAAGCGATCCTGATCGCTTCCAGACGCTTTCAAGGTATTGCTGTGATGCCTCGATATTGAGGCATCACTGCAATACCTTTTTTGCACACCGATGCAGAGAGAGACACTCTGTGGCCCTCTCTGCATCGGCCAGCGATGGTACCGATCATTGGTGGGTGGGAGCCATTGCAGGGTGGCTGGTGGGCGGCCCATCCCTGGGGAACTTCCGGTCAGCAGTGTGAAATCACTCGCTGGTGCGCGCAGTAGTGCGTGCGGGGGGAACGTGTGTACACGCGTGTGCGATCGTGCACCTGCGATCTGCACATATGTGCACATAGGAAGTGGAGGGAGAGGGTGGTGGGAGAGGATGTGGGAAATAATGTTAGGAAAGGGATCTGGGAGGGGGAGGGGGTAGTGTATTGAGGGGGGCAGCTACACTATAGAAAAATATAAATATATATAAAAAAATGGGCACATTTTATTGAAAAGTGGGTACTGGCAGACAGCTGCCAGTACCCAAAATGGTAGGAAATAGTAAGAGGGGGAGGGTTAGAGAGCTATTTGGGGGGGCTCAGGGAGGTTGGGTGGTAAGGGGGATCCTACACTGCAGAAAATATATAATTTAAAAAAAAAAGTTTTAAAAAAAACAAACAAAACCTTTTTATTTTTATACTGGCAGACTTTCTGCCAGTAGTAAAGATGGCGGTGACAATAGTGAGGTGGGGGAGATAAGAGAGCTGTTTGAGGGGGGTTAGGGAGGGATCAAGGAGTGGTATGTGTCAGGTGGGAGGCTGATCTCTACACTAAACCTAAAATTAACCCTTCAAGCTCCCTACAAGCTACCTAATTAACCCCTTCACTGTTGGGCATAATACAAGTGTGGTGCGCAGCGGAATTTAGCGGCCTTCTAATTACCAAAAAAGTAATGCCAAAGCCATATATATCTGCTATTTCTGAACAAAGGGAATCCCAGAGAAGCATTTACAGCCATTTGTGCCATAATTGCGCAAGTTGTTTGTAAATAATTTCAGTGAGAAACCTAAAGTTTGTAAAAAAGTTAACGATTTTTTTTATTTGATCGCATTTGGCAGTGAAATGGTGGCATGAAATATACCAAAATGGGCCTTGATCAATAGTTAGGGTTGTCTATTAAAAAAAATATATACATCTAAAGGGTTATTTAGGGATTCCTGACAGATATCAGTGTTCCAATGTAACTATTGCTAATTTTGGAAAAAAAATGGTTTGGAAATTGCAAAGTGCTACTTGTATTTATTGCCCTATAACTTGCAAAAAAAGCAAAGAACATGTAAACATTGGGTATTTTATAAAACAAATTATAGTAAATTATAAGATATGATGAAAATAATGGTATCTTTAGAAAGTTAATTGGCGAGAAAAACAGTATATAATATGTGTGGGTACAGTAAATGAGTAAGAGGAAAATTACAGCTAAACACAAACACCGCAGAAATGTAAAAATAGCCCTGGTCCCAAACGGTCAACAAATGGAAACGTGGTCTGGTCATGAAGAGGTTAAAGGGACATGAAACCCAAATTTTTTCTTTCATGATTTAGAAAGAGCATACCATTTTAAACAACTTTCTAATTTACTTCTATTATTTAATTTGCTTCATTCTCTTGATAAACTTTGCTGAAAAGCATCTCTAGATTAGTGATGTCGCGAACAGTTCGCCGGAGAACAGTTCCCGGCGATCTTAGCTTGTTCACGTTCGCCGCGGCGGGCGAACATATGCGATGTTCGATCCGCCCCCTATTCATCATCATTGAGTAAACTTTGACCCTGTATCTCACAGTCTGCAGACACATTACAGCCAATCAGCAGCAGACACTCCCTCCCAGACCCTCCCAGCTCCTGGGCAGCAGCCATTTTAGATTCATTCTGATCCTGTATTCTTAGTGAGAGGAGTGATAGTGCTGCTACTGATTTTTTAGGGAAATTGATAGCTAGGCTAGTGTATTCAGTGTCCACTACAGTCCTGAAGGACACATCTGATCTCTGCTGTAAGGACAGCACCCTAAAAAGCCCTTTTTAGGGCTAGAACTTCAGTCGTTTTTTTTTTGTAATCTAATTGCATTTGCCTGCCTCTCAGCCTGTGTGTGAGGCTCACAGCATATACTGTGGCTACTTGCTCACTGCCACCACTCATATCTGGTGTAACATTAGTGTACATTTAAAAAAAAAAAACTTTTACATCAGTTTGCTAGTGTAATCTAATTTCAGTTGCCAGCAGGCCTGTGTATCAGGCTCACAGCATATACTGTGCCTAATTGCTCTGTGCCACCACTCATATCTGTTATAACATTAGTGTAATTTTTTTTAAAAAAAAACTTTTACATCAGTCTGGTAGTGTTATTTAATTTTAGTTGCCAGGCCAGCCTGCCACTAGTGCCAGCCTGTGTATCAGGCTCACAGCATATACTGTGCCTAATTGCTCTGTGCCACCACTCATATCTGGTGTAACATTAGTGTAAAACATTTTTAAAAAAACTTTTACATCAGTCTGCTAGTGTAATCTAATTTCAGTTGCCAGGCCAGCCTACCACTGCCAGCCTCAGTGCCACCACTCATATCTGGTGTAACATTAGTGTAATTGTTTTAAAAAAAAAACAACTTTTACATCCGTCTGCTAGTGTTATTTAATTTTAGTTGCCAGGCCAGCCTGCCACTATTGCCAGCCTGTGTATCAGGCTCACAGCATATACTGTGCCTACTTCCATCCTCAGTGCCACCACTCATATCTGTTGTAACATTAGTGTAATTTAAAAAAAACAAAACTTTTACATCAGTCTGCTAGTGTTATTTAATTTTAGTTGCCAGGCCAGCCTGCCACTAGTGCCAGCCTGTGTGTCAGGCTCACAACATATACTGTGCCTACTTCCTCAGTGCCACCACTCATATCTGTTGTAACATTAGTGTAACTTTTGTTACAATAACTTTTACATCAGTCTGCTAGTGTTATTTAATTGCAGTTGCCTGCCTGCCAGCGTGTGTGCCAGGCCCACTTGCCAACTAGTGCCACCAATCATATTTGTTATAACATTATTGTAAATATTTAAAAAAAATACTTTTTTGACTGTGAAACATCAGTCTGCTAGTGCAATCTAATTGCAGTTGCCTGCCTGCCGGAGTGTGTGCCATGCCCACTTGCCAAATAGTGCCACCAATCATATTTGTTATAACAGTAGTGTAAATATTTAAAAAAAAAACTTTTTTGACTGTGAAACATCAGTCTGCTAGTGTAATCTAATTGCAGTTGCCTGCCTGCCAGCGTGTGCCAGGCCCACTTGCCAAGTTAGTGCCACCACTCATATTTGTTGTAAAAGTAGTGTAAATATTTTAAAAAAAACTTTTTTGACTGTGAAACAACAGTCTGCTAGTGCAATCTAATTGAAGTTGCCTGCCAGCGTGTGTGCCACGCCCACTTGCCAAGTTAGTGGAACCACTCATATTTGTTGTAACAGTAGTGTAAATATTTTAAAAAAAAAACTTTTTTGACTGTGAAACATCAGTCTGCTAGTGTAATATTATTGCAGTTGCTTGCCTGCCAGCGTGTGTGCCAGGCCCACTTGCCAAGTTAGTGGCACCACTCATATTTGTTGTAACAGTAGTTTAAATATTTAAAAAATAAACATTTTTGACTGTGAAACATCAGTCTGCTTTTCTGTGTCAGGCTCACAGCGTATACTGTGCCCACTTGTCCAGTGCCACCACTCATATCTTGTTTAATAGTAGTGTAAGTGTACATTTAAAAAAATAAACTTTTTGGATTGTGAAACATCAGTCTGCTTTTTTGTGTCCGGCTCACAGCGTATACTGTGCCCACTTGCCCAGTGGCACCACTCATATTTTAGAATTATAAAGGAAAAGCATACACTCAGACAGCACTCCTAGGCCAGGTTGCAAGTTAGTTGCAAATAACAATAACTTAGTTGCTAATCCAAGGTTGGAATGCGGGGATAGGAATAGACACTAAATTAAAATATAACTCATCTATGACAACATTCAATCAGTCATGGTCTAACTACCTGCCTAAATAAAAGTGGACATACTTTTTACTCTACTCTCTCACACATTTACTCATATAGAGTGTCAAGCCAACCTATCACTACTACTTGTAATTTATATGTTATGTACTACGATAGATAGGTACATTAGGCTTGCACGCAAGCAGGCATGACTGCTTAATTGAACTAAAAATCGGTTATTATATTTCTACAAACTACAGTCGGTACTTAAGTGTGGTTTTAATGATTTTTCCTATTTTAATTATTAAACCTAATAAAAGTTATATTTTAATTTAGTGTCTATTCCTATCCCCGCATTCCAACCTTGGATTAGCAACTAAGTGATTGTTATTTGCAACTAATTTGCAACCTGACCTAGGAGTGCTGTCTGAGTGTATGCTTTTCCTTTGTAATTCTAATATTTATACTCATACACCATGCACCCACATCTAGCCGTATTGTAGTGGCATAATTGAAGATATAAACAGGTCTATTACACAAAGGTAGTGCCATTGGTAATTTTTTGTAAATTAAACCACTCATATTTTGTTTAATAGTAGTGTAAGTCTACATTTAAAAAAAAAAATGACAGGCAGAGGCAGGCCACCCCGCAGGTGCCGTCGTGGTCGTGGTGCTGTGATTCCCTTTGACCCTACAATAATGCACAGTGTTCAGAGGCCACGTGCCATGAACGCGAAAAGTTCTGAGGAGGACCTAGTTGACTGGCTAACACAGGACACCCAATCTTCTACAGCTTCCGCTCGGAACCTTGAGGCACCATCCACCTTCAGCTTAGCTTCTGGCACCTCTGAAGTGACCAGTGCCACTCGCCCGCCTGCCGCCACCACCAACACTAGCACCACAGCCGCTTCACTTGATCTGTCAGAGGAGTTATTGACACATCAGTTGGAAGAAATGAGTGATGCACAACCATCATTGACAGAGGATGTAGATAACAGTGGTATGTCTCAGTCAGGCAGCATTACAGACATGGACGTACGGTGTGATGATGATGGTGATGTTGTACCCACTGCTGCTTCCTTTGTTGATTTGTCAGATACAAGTGAAGTGGTTGATGATGATGCGTCCATGGATGTCATGTGGGTGCCCGCTAGAAGAGAAGAAGAAGAGGGGGAAAGTTCAGATGGGGAGACAGAGAGGAGGAGGAGGAGACGAGTTGGAAGCAGGGGGAGGTCGTTGCAAGGAGCTAGTGGCACAGTCAGACAGCATGCATCGGCTCCCGGGGTCAGCCAGACAGCACGCCAACCAACTCATGCTGTTGCCACCACCAGAATGCCGTCTTCGCAGAGCTCAGCAGTGTGGCATTTTTTGTGTGTGTCTGCCTCTGACAACAGCAATGCCATTTGCAACCTGTGCCAAAAGAAACTGAGTCGTGGGAAGTCCAACATCCACCTAGGCACAACTGCTTTGCGAAGGCACATGGTCTCACATCACAAACACAGATGGGATGAACACATGAGTAGAAGCAGCACACAAACTCAAAGCCGCCATCCTCCTCCTGGTCCAGCATCTTCAGCCACATCAACCACTGCTGTACTCCTTGCCCCCTCTCAACCATCCGCCACTCAGTCTCTCTTACGTAGCAGTTCCTGGTCATCTGCCCACAGTCAGGTGTCTGTCAAGGACATGTTTAAGTGTAAGAAGCCAATTTCCCAAAGTCACCCCCTTGCCCGGCGTCTGACAGCTGGCTTGTCTGAACTCTTAGCCCGCCAGCTTTTACCATACAAGCTGGTGGAGTCTGAGGCATTCAAAAAATTTGTATCTATTGGGACACTGCAGTGGAAGGTACCCGGCCGAAATTTCTTTTCACAAAAGGCAATCCCCAACCTGTACTCGAGTGTGCGAAAGGAAGTAATGGCATGTCTGGCACACAGCATTGGGGAAAGGGTCCATCTGACCACTGATAGCTGGTCTGCAAAGCATGGTCAGGGCAGGTATATCATCTACACTGCGCATTGGGTTAACCTGCTGACGGCTGACAAGCATGGAATGTGTGGCTCTGCAGAGGAGTTGGTGACACCACCACGACTTGCAGGCAGGCCTGCTGCTACCTCTTCTACTCCTCCTACTCCATCCTCTTCCATAACCTCTTCCTTGGCTGAGTCCTCTTCTGCTGCTGTGTCTTGCTCCACATCAACGGCACCCCCCAGCTCCCCCAGTACTATTCAACATCCAGGATACGGCAGTGTCACGCCGTCTTGGGGTTGACTTGCCTGAAAGCAGAGAGTCACACCGCACCAGCACTCCTGTCTACCCTGAACGCACAGGTGGATCAGTGGCTGACTCCGCACCAACTGGAGATTGGCAAAGTTGTTTCTGACAATCGAAGTAATTCGCTGGCGGCATTGAAATTGGGCAAGTTGACACATGTGCCGTGCATGGCACATGTGTGTAATCTGATTGTACAATGCTTTGTGCATAAGTACCCAGGCTTACAGGATGTCCTGAAGCAGGCCAGGAAGGTGTGTGGTAATTTCAGGCGTTCCTACACGGCCATGGCGCACTTGTCAGATAACCTGCCAGTGAGGCAATTGATTTGCGACAGCCCGACATGTTGGAATTCAACACTCCTAATGTTCGACCGCCTGCTCCAACAAGAAAAAGCTGTTAACGAGTATTTGTATAACCGGGGTGCTAGGACAGCCTCTGGGGAGCTGGGGATTTTTTTGCCACGTTACTGGATGCTCATGCGCAATGCCTGTAGGCTCATGCGTCCTTTTGAGGAGGTGACAAACCTAGTCAGTCACACCGAAGGCACCATCAGCGACATCATATCATTTGTTTTCTTCCTGGAGCATGCCCTGCGAAGAGTGCTGGATCAGGCCTTAGATGAGCGTGAAGAGGAAGAGTTGTGGTCTCCATCACCACCAGAAACAGCCTTATCAGCATCGCTTGCTGGACCAGCGGCAATGCAGGAAGAGGATTGTGAGGAAGAGGAGTCAGAGGAGTAATGTGGCTTTGAGGAGGAGGAGGAGGAAGACCAAGCACAACAGGCATCCCAGGGTGCTCGTTGTTGTCACCTACCTGGTACCCGTGGTGTTGTACGTGGCTGGGGGGAAGAAGATACCATAAGTGAGATCAGTGAGGATGAGGAACGGGACATGAGTAGCTCGGCATCCAACCTTGTGCAAATGGGGTCTTTCATGCTGCCGTGCCTGTTGAGGGACACTCATATAAAAAAGCTGAAGGAAAACAAACTGTACTGGGTGTCCACGCTACTAGACCCCCGGTATAAGCATAAAGTGACTGAAATGTTACCGAATTCCCGCAAGTCGGAAAGGATGGAGCAGTTAAAAAAAAAGTTAAAAAGTATGCTTTACACAGCGTATAAGGGTGATGTCACAGCACAACGGGAATCTAACAGGGGAAGAGATGAAAGTAATACTCCTCCTCCCACGACCACGGAGGCAAGGACAAGACGCTTTCCAGACGCGTTGTTGATGGAGGACATGCGGACCTTTTTAACTCCTATGCATCGCCACAGCCCTTCGGGATCCAGCCTCAGAGAACGACTCGACCGACAGGTAGCAGACTACCTCGCATTAACTGCGGATCTCGACACTCTGATATATGTATATATGATAATGTAAAATATATCCCTATACCTATATACTGTAAAGATATACAGATATGTATAAGGATATCTATTTAAAAATGCCATATATATTTTTATGTTTACATCTCTTAGGGCTGTCTGTGAATTTATCTTTATTGCTGTTTCAAAAAAACAAAACACATGTTTGAGCTCCTTGCCAATTTCTATGTGTTCAGGTGATGTTAGAATTGCAAATTCATTTTCTCGGCCAGCGATCTTTTGTAAAGTAAGTTCCCACTGGGTAACGTGACATATTTTGCTAAGAGCTTCTGTTCTAAGCTCTTCCTTATTTTCAACAATCCTCACAGCTCTGTCCTTTCTCGATCCCTCATCCCATTATGCATGTCAAAACAAGAATAAATGTAAGAAAAATCCCAAAGAAAAATAACGTTGCTAAAATGTTGTTTGTATTGTGAATGCATTCACGTTTGGCATGGTATGTGAAAACAAGATATACTAATATTTGTTCAATTCATTTTACTTTTTCATTTTGAGATGATACTGTCTGTCCTTAGTGAGTTGCCATGGCAACTGCTCATTATTTTTCCAACAGTAGGGTAGCTACTTAAAAAAAAAACACCACTTCATCTGTGCATAGATTTTTTTCCCCCTTCTGAAGAGCAATTTTTAGTATCCTGTCTGCCTTTTTTGGGGGGGGGGGATATTTGTTGGACTTTTTTTTTTGCTGCAATGTCTTACAATTACTTTTCTCAGAAACACCTCAAATTTATAAGAAAAAAAGGTGATTTTATTCCCTAGGCATATAAGAAAGCAGATACAGAAAAGAATTTAGTCACTTTTTTAAATAAAAAGTAATTTATAACATCAAATTATGCAATGTTATTTTTTCGATTATGTTGCATAACTCAATATTTAGATTTATTTTGTAATTTGGTTAGATTTAGGATTATGTATTGTACAACAGTTAGATCTCTTTTTTAAAGAAAAAGAAACATGTTTATAAAAAAGGTTCAGGCAATTAAAAAGCAAGAGTTTTTTTAAGCACAAATAAAGTATTTTAAGAAGAGTATCTAAATAAAAAAATATCAAAGCATCACTGTTTTTTCCAATGTCCTTCAAAATCCCATACATTTCTCCCATATTGGCCCAGTACTGGCTATAAGCATATGCCTGCAGCCTGTCCTGAGGTAACATCAGAATAATTCCCAGGATTGCGCTTTTGAAGGACAGTGAACGCGATGGAGGGGGTGCATTTAGAACTATCTATCATAAAAAGATAGAGGGTATTTTGCTTGTGCTGAGAAAAATGCCTGTGTTCTGTGCTGTAAGGTTTTTTTTGTGTTTTTTTTTAAATAATTTTTATGAGTCTTTAAAGGGACAGTCTACACCAGAATTTTTATTGTTTTAAAAGATAGATAATCCCTTTATTACCCATTTCCCAGTTTTGCATAACCAACACAGTTATAATAATATACTTTTAACCTCTGTGATTATATTGTATCTAAGCCTCTGCAAACTGCCCCTTTTTTCAGTTCTTTTGACAGACTTGCAGTCTAGCCAATCAGTGCCTGCTCCCAGATAACTTCTCGTGCACGAGCACTGTGTTATCTATATGAAATACGTGAACTAACACCCTCTAGTGGTGAAAAACTGTTAAAATGCATTCTGAAAGAGGTGGGCTTCAAGGTCTAAGAAATTAGCATATGAACCTCCTAGGTTAAGCTTTCAACTAAGAATACCAAGAGAACAAAGCAAAATTGGTGATAAAAGTAAATTGGAAAATTGTTTAAAATTACATGCTATATCTGAATCATGAAAGTTTATTTTGGCCTAGACTGTCCCTTTAATTAGCTATTTTTTAAGGCCCTTTGGGCTCAGAGAGTGTATGCTTATGGCAGCAATGTTTGAAATAATACTTGTAACAATGTTATAATGATCTGAGGCTACCTAGATATGCTTTCAGGGGAAAAAATTAGGTTTTAACAAAGTCTAAAAAGAGAAAGTAAAATTGAATCACAGATTTTAATTATGACCTTTATTTCCCTTTAAGGTGTTCAAGATCTTAAGTCCAACTATAAGGATTTTCCATAACCATAACCATATTTATAAATGAGCACTACTTTAAGGGACACAAAACTCAAAATTGAGAGACTTTCCAGTTTATCTGTATTATAAAATATACTTAATTCTTTTGGTATCCTTTGTTGAAAATCATACCTAGGTTGGCTCAGGAGCAGCAATGCACTATTTAGAGCTAGCTGGTGATTGGTGGCTGAACACATATGCCTCTTGTCAATGGTTTACCAGATGTGTTCGGCTAGGTCCCAGCAGTGCATTGCTATGTGTTTAACCCCTTTTGCAATGGTTAAAGGGATAGTATACACCAATTTTCACATAACTGCATGTAATAGACACTACTATAAAAAGTATATGCAGAGATACTGATACAAATATCCAGTATAAAACACTTTAAAAACTTACTTAGAAGCTCCCAGTTTGGAACTGTTGATGAGGTTAGACTGGGACACCCAGTGAAAGGGGCTGGGAAAGCAGGAACAGACAGACACTCCCCCCTCCGCTGCATATGAAAAGACCCATTACACAACCAGGACACCTCAGTATACATCTAAAATATACATCTAAAAATTTGGGGCTTGGATAAAAGTCTGAAAATCAGCACAATGTTATTTACAAATAAGCAAAACTATGCATTACAAAAACACTCCCAGATGGGCTGTATAAATGGATCTACAAAACATTTATGCAACGAAAAATCTAGTGTACAATGTCCCTTTAAACACCAAGGGGTCCATTTATTAATGTGCGGATGGACCTGATCCGATATAGCATACGCTCTCAGCATTTATCATTGCACCAGCAGTTCTTGTGAACTGCTGGTGCAATACCGCCCCCTGCAGATTTGTGACCAATCGGCCGCTAGCTAGGGGGTGTCAATCAACTAGATCGTATTCGATCGGGTAGATTGCTGTCCGCCACCTCAGAGATGGCGGACAAGTTAAGGAGCAGCATTTTTAGAACCGCCGCTTCTTAACTTCCGCTTCAGCCGGAACTGAAGCGGACAGGGTAGGAGGCAGCATCCGCTGCTTCATAAATAGGCCCCATTGTCACATGTGATCATTACAGCATTTGTTTTGCACTTTTATTTATTTTTAAGAACTTGGTTTTGTGTAAAAATGTGTTTGTTCTATGGATCCTTTAGAGGCCAAAAGGAAAAAAAAAATAAAAAAATATTGCTAATGTGCATTTTGGCCTTTTCAAAGAGTGTGGGAAAAGTACACTTTTATACTAAAGCAAGGAATCGAAGGGCTCTTAAAAGGACATTAAACCCAAAAATGTTCTTTCATGATTCAGACAGAGAATACAATTTTAAACAACATTCCAATTTACTTCTATTATCTCATTTGCTTTATTCTTTAGATATCCGTTGTTGAAGAAATATCAATGCACATGGGTGAGCACATCACACAAGGCATCTATGTGCAGCCACCAATCAGCAGCTACTAAGCCTATCTAGATATGCTTTTAAGCCAAGGATATTAAGAGAATAAAGCAAATTAGATAATAGAAGTAAATTAGAAAGTTGTTTAAAATTGAATTTTATTTCTAAATCATGAAAAAACAATGGGTTTCATGTCCCTTTAAATCTAGTCTATCAAATAGATTCAGGTGTTTAACTTGTGTAGGTTTTATAGATTTAAAATAGTTTAAAAACAACACCTGAACTGCTATACAATTTTTTTTTGGTAATTTCCTCCAAATAGGATAAAAACTCAAACATGTTCTTTTGTGATTCAGACAGAGCTTACAATTTTAAAAAATGTTTCCAATTTATTTTAATAATCACATTTGCTTTGATCTCATGATATTCTTTGTTGAAGAGCTACCTAGGTAGGAGTCTGGAGCAATACAGGAAAGCAGGAAATAATGCTGCCATCTAGTACTGTTGCAAATGTATAACATTCTTGCAAAACTCCTGCCATATAGTGCTCTAAACTAAATATACCAAGAGAACGAATTTGAGTATAGTAGTAAGTTAGAATGTTGTTTAAAATTGCAGGCTCTATTAGAATGTTGTTTAAAATTGCAGGCTCTATTAGAATGTTGTTTAAACTTACAGGCTCTATTAGAATGTTGTTTAAAATTGCAGGCTCTATTAGAATGTTGTTTAAACTTACAGGCTCTATTAGAATGTTGTTTAAACTTACAGGCTCTATTAGAATGTTGTTTAAACTTACAGGCTCTATTAGAATGTTGTTTAAAATTGCAGGCTCTATTAGAATGCTGTTTAAACTTACAGGCTCTATTAGAATGTTGTTTAAACTTACAGGCTCTATTAGAATGTTGTTTAAACTTACAGGCTCTATTAGAATGTTGTTTAAAATTGCAGGCTCTATTAGAATGCTGTTTAAACTTACAGGCTCTATTAGAATGTTGTTTAAACTTACAGGCTCTATTAGAATGTTGTTTAAACTTACAGGCTCTATTAGAATGTTGTTTAAAATTGCAGGCTCTATTAGAATGCTGTTTAAACTTACAGGCTCTATTAGAATGTTGTTTAAACTTACAGGCTCTATTAGAATGTTGTTTAAACTTACAGGCTCTATTAGAATGTTGTTTAAAATTGCAGGCTCTATTAGAATGCTGTTTAAACTTACAGGCTCTATTAGAATGTTGTTTAAACTTACAGGCTCTATTAGAATGTTGTTTAAACTTACAGGCTCTATTAGAATGTTGTTTAAACTTACAGGCTCTATTAGAATGTTGTTTAAACTTACATGCTCTATTAGAATGTTGTTTAAAATTGCAGGCTCTATTAGAATGTTGTTTAAACTTACAGGCTCTATTAGAATGTTGTTTAAACTTACAGGCTCTATTAGAATATTGTTTAAAATTGCAGGCTCTATTGGAATGTTTTTTAAACTTATAGGCTCTAATAGAATGTTGCTTAAAATTGCAGGCTCTATCAAAATCATGAAAGAAACATTTGGGGTTTCGTGTCCCTTTAAGGCTTATACACTATTATTATTTTCTTCTATTTTTTGTTCCTTGTGACCTGTTTTTTTTTCTTTCTTCTTATTTTCTAACACATCTGTAATATGCAGTATTCCTGCTTTTGCTACATGCTTCTGATATAATGCTCACTTATAACTGCTAATCTTTAACATGCATGCAACCCATGTGACCTTACAGATGGCACTCATGACTCGATGATTAAAAGCTCTCTGGGCTGGCGAGATTATTAAAGAATGCTCGCCAGTCCTTCTATTTCCCTGGTGGAATGTTACCCTGAAAACAGAAACAGGGTGTCTCGCTAAGGGGCGCATACTGCATTTCCATATGAAAAATGCACAATAAAATTTGTATTTTAAACATCATGCAAAACAAATATTTGACCCAATCGCACAAAAATAAGCAGGGAAAAATTGTATTGTTAAGGTGCATTAAAAATCGTAACAAAATTCTTCACCAAAAATCGTATTTTAACAAAAAACGTAAAATTTGTGTGTAATTTACACAGGAATAAATCTAATTAAATATTCACAGCGTAAATCGTAATTTTAGTGCACTGGATATGCAAAAATAATACAGAAATTTGTTCTTATAAATACAAAATGCAAAGCGTAATTGTTGTTTATTCGTAAAATGGACTGAACATGGGCGTATATAAAAATGTCTCTCTAATCCCAGCGTAATTCTATAAAGATTTTCGGACTGCAGATCTCACAGTTTTCTCTCGCCAACTAAAATGTGGCGAGCTTTTCTCAAAACACTCAATATACTTATAATTCTAATAGAAATACACGTATACGAAAATATAGGCGAATGTAAGATGCTCTATGCAGAAAGCAGCATAATGTGAGTTATATTGGCTGCAGGATTTTAATTTTAATGTGCTCCCCCTGCTCCCTGCTAACTTCGCTCTAAGGAGCGAAGTGTCCCTATCCAGCGAGCTCCATTACTTTCAATAGGAGCCATCTCGCCACTTGCAGGGCCTGTCCCTTTTTTACGATCATTCCACCGCGACAGCCCTGCGAGAGTCGGCGATAAAAAGAAGCTTTGAGCAGGCGATGTTTACACCATTAAGCCCTCAGTGCAAGTGCAGCAAGCAGACAAGTGCACATGCAACCTAACCCAACAACAATCAGCAGCTAGCGTTGCCACGTGAGCAATGTTTTCAGGACAGTATGAGTTACACATGCTACAGGGTGCTCAGGGAGGAACATGTGCTGTTTCACAGCACTATTCACATGTTGTCCAGAGGCAAAATGTATATACATATTCCTCCCGCACACCCTGCAGCATGTGTAACTCATAACTGTCCAAAATGGCAGCATGACCAGAATATCTTAAAGGGACAGTAAAGTCAAAACTAAACTTTCATGATTCAGATAGGGCATGCAATTTTAAACAACTTTCCTATTTACATGTATCATCAAATTTGCTTTGTTCCCTTGGTGGTAGTTTGAAAAGCTAAACCTAGCTAGGCTCAAACTGATTTCTAAACAGTTGAAAACCGCCTCCTAGCTCAGAGCATTTTGAAAGTTTTCCACAGTTAGACTGTGCTAGTTCACATGTGTCATATAGATAACATTGTGCTCACTCCCGTGAAGTTATTTAGGAGTCTTCACTGATTGACTACACTGCATGTCTGTCAAAGGCACTTAGATAAGGAGGCTGTCTGCAAAGGCTTAGATACAAGGTAATCACAGAGGTAAAAAGTATATTAATATAACTGTGTTAGTTATGCAAAAACTGGGGAATGGGTAATAAAGGGATTATCTATCTTTTTAAATAAGAAAAAAATTGGTGTAGACTGTCCCTTTAAACATAGGGATGGGCAAATGTTTTGCAACATTTGAATAATTAAATTAATTTTAACACGTTCGTTGATTTTGAATTTCGAATTTGAATTTCGAATGTTTGTACAACAGTCTAACATTCATTTAATGTAATAGTATTTCTAATGCTTTCTTTAAATGTAATACTTGATTCAAATTATTTTAATAATTTGATTAAAATTATGCAATATTCATATTTGAAAAATTCAAATCTATATATTTGTAATAGTATTTCTAATGCTTTCTTTAAATTTAATATTTGAATTATGCAATATTCGAAATAGAAACATCAAAATTGATATATTTGTATCTCTAATGTATCAATTTACTAAATTTCCGACCACCTAAACTATTGAACTTCTGAATAGTATTTGTTAAATCAAATGTTACATTTGAAATTTCGTATGTGGCTATTTGATTTAATTATGAACATTTGAAAACCGGAAATAACTTTTGATTACAGAATTTTAATAGATTTTCATTCGTATATCCAAAACAAATGTCCAAGGGACTATTTGTTCTACCAAACGAATTACACTTCCAGCACATTCGCCCATCCCTACTTAAAAGGTGGAACTTTCGCAGGAAAAACTTTTAACAGAAATATTTTTTACAAAATCAAGACTAGACCGTTATGTCTCTTTAACCAACTCACTTACATGTCCTATTTATATTAAATGTAATTGCGTATCTTCACAATGTATTGCCAAATAAACTCATATTTCTTTGTTAGAGATGCGCTTAGATGCAAGACAGGAACAAATAAAAGCCAACATAAGCTAATATACTGTAAATTCACAAACAGCTAGCTGTTGTAGGGTAAAAGGAAACAGTTGGAAGCTTATAAATATACACACCAGATAAAAGCTCAATTTGCAAAAAAATAAAAAGGAAATAAAAGCAAGGTAGATGCAGGGTGAAAGAAACTTCAATTTAAATTAAAAAAAAAATGTGTTAAGTATTCAGTTAGTATTATGGGAAAATATTTTACTTTTAAAGGGACATTAAACACTTTGAGGTGGTAATATAAAATGATAATGGTATATATATATATATATATATATATATATATATAAAAAAAAACTCTACAATATAATTTCATTATTTATTTTGTCCCCTTTTCCTATAATCCCATTCTGAAATTGTGAGTTTTTCAGTTCCTGTTAGAAATGGAAGTACAGAACACTGTTATATTCCACACAGCCATTGGCTGCACACTCTAGTGACCTATTTATAACTGTCCCTAATTGGCCACAGCAGAGAAAGTAACCTAAGTTACAACATGGCGGCTCCTTTTGTTTTAAAAAAAAACACTAAAATGTTACACTTATTTTGTCACTATTTAAAAGCTAATGAAACTTTAAAAAATTCATCTACGTGTTATTCTCAGCTCATTGCACATGTATGAAGAAGGGTGCATATCACAAGTTAAAAATAAATGCGTTCACTTGAGTGCAATTGAATTTAACTATTATACTTGACTAAAAAGTTGCACAAAATACATTAAAATACATAATAACACTATCTAATAAAAATTATTTAAAAAAAATGCAATATGAAGTTATAACGGTGGAAAAATAAAAGTAATGCAAAGGGCTTTAACATAAAGATACATACATACACGTATAAATATACAAACATACGCATACACACTATAGCACTTTAGTAAATATGAATATTGCATAAATATGCTTTTACATGTTTTCATCTACTTTAGTGCAAAGGGCTCCAATGCACTTCTATATATGTCTATATGTGTGTACATATGTATTTATGTGTTTATATGTGTGTACATATGTATTTATGTGTCTATATGTGTGTACATATGTATTTATGTGTCTATATGTGTGTACATATGGATTTATGTGTTTATATGTGTGTACATATGTATTTATGTGTTTATATGTGTGTACATATGTATTTATGTGTCTATATGTGTGTACATATGTATTTATGTGTCTATATGTGTGTACATATGTATTTATGTGTTTATATGTGTGTACATATGTATTTATGTGTTTATATGTGTGTACAT
Source organism: Bombina bombina (assembly GCF_027579735.1). Lineage (NCBI taxonomy): Eukaryota > Metazoa > Chordata > Amphibia > Anura > Bombinatoridae > Bombina > Bombina bombina. The sequence continues at coordinate 184,041,966 of NC_069503.1, read as the reverse complement.
ATGTATTTATGTGTTTATATGTGTGTACATATGGATTTATGTGTCTATATGTGTGTACATATGTATTTATGTGTTTATATGTGTGTACATATGGATTTATGTGTCTATATGTGTGTACATATGTATTTATGTGTTTATATGTGTGTACATATGTATTTATGTGTTTATATGTGTGTACATATGTATTTATGTGTCTATATGTGTGTACATATGTATTTATGTGTCTATATGTGTGTACATATGTATTTATGTGTTTATATGTGTGTACATATGTATTTATGTGTTTATATGTGTGTACATATGTATTTATGTGTCTATATGTGTGTACATATGTATTTATGTGTCTATATGTGTGTACATATGTATTTATGTGTTTATATGTGTGTACATATGTATTTATGTGTTTATATGTGTGTACATATGTATTTATGTGTCTATATGTGTGTACATATGTATTTATGTGTTTATATGTGTGTACATATGTATTTATGTGTCTATATGTGTGTACATATGTATTTATGTGTTTATATGTGTGTACATATGTATTTATGTGTTTATATGTGTGTACATATGTATTTATGTGTTTATATGTGTGTACATATGTATTTATGTGTCTATATGTGTGTACATATGTATTTATGTGTTTATATGTGTGTACATATGTATTTATGTGTTTATATGTGTGTACATATGTATTTATGTGTCTATATGTGTGTACATATGTATTTATGTGTTTATTTGTGTGTACATATGTATTTATGTGTCTATATGTGTGTACATATGTATTTATGTGTTTATATGTGTGTACATATGTATTTATGTGTTTATATGTGTGTACATATGTATTTATGTGTTTATATGTGTGTACATATGCATTTATGTGTTTATATGTGTGTACATACATACATCACATATAAATACATCTGTACACACACACATATATATATGTATCCATCTTTAGGCATGTATATGTATGTATCTCTATGTTAAAGCCCTTTGCAACCTTTTTTCTAACACCTAAGACCTCATATCTTTGAGCCTTTATAACTTTTGTGTGCAATATATTTGCGATTGTGCTCAAGTGATCACGTTTACTTTCAACTTGTAATACCAGCGGTAAACCTGATGAGTGCAAACACCTGTTATAAACCCCTTATCGCTCGTGCGTAACTGTTAGCGCTCCACTCGTAATCTGGTCCTTAGTGTTTAATATCCCTTTAATACAGAGGTGAACCCCAGATGAAAGAAGCAGTTCATCCACTGTACCTGATTCCAAACAAATCCTTTTGGACATATCTGTGAGATTAACCTCCTTCCTTTTTACCTGCAGCTCTTCTCATTTATTAAATGAAATGCTTGTCAGTAACTGAGGGCTGTATAGTAGCTGGGGGAAAAAAGCAGCCATGATTTTTACCTTAACCAGAATGAGGCTGCAGCAATTTTGCCAGTACAGGAAAACAGCAAACGAGCAGAGCTGTCCAGTTTTACTCTTAGATAGCGTGACACACTAGGTTTGTTCTCCACATCACACTAAGGGCTCCATTAACAAACTTGCAGCACTGTCCCATGTTTTGGGCAACCAATTATCATGCAATGGCAGTCAAATATCCCTGAAGAATGAGTCTGTGGTGATTTAAAGGGACAGCAAAGTCATAATTAGACATTCATGATTTAGACAGAGCAAACAATTTTAAACAACTTTCAAATTTACTTCTAATATTTCATTTGCTTCCTTCTCTTGTTATCCTTTGCTGAAAGGTTTATCTATGTAAGCTCAGGAGCAGCAAAGAACCTAGTTTCTAGCTGCTGATTGGTGGCTGCATATATATACTGATTGCCATTGGCTTACCCATTTGTCATGTGTTCAGTTAAAAACCAGTGCTCCTTCAACTAATGATACCAACAATTTGATAACATAAATATACTGGAAAGTTGTTTAAAATGGTTTGCTCTACCGGAATCATGAAAGAAAAATGTTGGGTTTCATGTCTCTTTAACTTAACTAAGGTTAGAAAGCAGTGGTCTTACAACAGCTGATTCTTAACTCTTTTATAAATGAGCTATAAATGAGTTTGTGTCCTGATCTATCCAATCAGTGTGTAGCAAATTACAGATACATTTCACCATACTAAAGTATGATAGACACTCTAGTCTCCCTGAACAAGTACAATGTCCAATATTTTACAGAAAAATCTGGTAAAATAAATATCTTACAACATTATTATTTTTTCTTTTAATTTTCCATAATTTAATATCTTATGGAGAGTTCCATTTTAAACCCTGAGGATTTTGCTTACTAATCTGAGAGTTACTTTAACGGGACAATAAACACTTTGAGATTGTAATACAACTGTCCCTATTTGAGAGGGACAGTCCTGAATTCTGATCTCTGTCCCTCTGAGACAGTCATATGTCTCTCTTTACAAAATTTCCCTTAGACCCACCCACAGAACACCCAGAAACACCCACAAACTGCCCTGTCACACCAACAGACCACTAAGAAACACCCACAATCCCACACACTAACCACCCATTTTCTCTCTACTGCCAACACAATTACACCCCAAAATGGTGACAGGATCCTAGCAACCTCCTGTGTCCCTCATACTCAAATGTTGGGAGGTGTGTATAAATGTTTACTTAGGGGTTGTAAAGACACTTTTCAATATACTTTTATTACTTATTTTGTCCCTTTTCCCTGTAATCTAAGTCTGAAGATTAAAGGAACAGCAAACACTAAATATATTTTATAAGCAAAGTATTGTGGTTATGTTCCAACTCCCTCTAGTAATGGTAGACCCAATGTTGAAATCTACCTTTCACGCTTTTCAGCTGCTGATGTGTTTACACAAGTGCAGCAACGCTTCTTCAGAGGCCTTCAGTGTAACCTACATTCCAAAATGGCAGTAGTCATAAGTAGAGTGTGGTGCATGACTGTTTAATGTACCTTTAAGAGTTCTTTATGATATTTCTTTCATGGTGGTGAGAGTCTATGTCGATGGTTGAAAAACCTTAAACAATTTTTAGAGGCCGGTAATGAAACGCTGGCTGATTTTTAAGTGTAACAATAGGTATCGCGTACTACATTATAGGCAGTTCTACTTGATTGATGATTGTATTCACCTTAATTACTGATAAATATTGTTTAACGTACTGGTGTGAACTTACTAGGTTAATAAAGTAAAAAAAAAAAAAAAAAGTTCTTTATGTCTAGGAACTCATACTAAAAAGCATCCCCAAAGCACTCTAAAAATGGTCCATACAATAATTCAGATCTCAACCTATATGACAGATATAAAACTTAACTTTTATTAAACTGTACTCTAAAATTAGAAATAGAGAGTAAAATATACTAAAATCATTATAAAATTAAATATGTACACAAGCAAGATCAGTCCATAGACCAGAAAATATCAGATACATTCAAAATTGCTCTCAATTGCTAGTAGTCAGGTATCAGACCAGGCTACTAGCATTTCTTAAATAATTGTACTGGTCTGATACCTGGCTACTAGAAATTAAGAGCCATTTTGAATTTATTTGATATTTACTGGTCTATGGACTGATCTTGCATGTGTACATATTTCATTTTTAAATGATTTTAGTATATTTTACTTTCTATTTCTAATTTTAGAGTACAGGTTAATAAAAGTTAAGTTTTATATCTGTCATATAGGTTGAGACCTGAATTTATTATTGTATGGACCATTTTTAGAGTGCTTTGGGGATGCTCTATTTCTGTCCATTATTTTTCTTACATTTACCCTGTATCCAGCACCATCTGAGAAGGTTTATAGACATATTCTTTCATCTCAGAACATAGATAGCTGTGCCCACTGATTAATAGGTTAGAAACTGCAAAACAATGGATATTGTTCTAACATAAAAAAGACCATTGCTAGCCTTGTCTTGCCAAGTAACTGACCTGATCGACTCTGCCAAATAAGGCAAAAGTATTTGGCAATTAAAAACAACTGCAGCAAACAAGGAGATAATGATTTCAAAACAATTCCAAACTCCCCTATTATGTTAGTTTATCACAAGATAAATCTTGTAAAGGTGTCGGTTGTTCATTTTAACCCTATGGCTATCCAGGTATACTATTTTCTCCATGCAGACTCCTCAAATATTATCTAACATTTAAAACTGATTTCTTTCCAAAACTGTCACAAATCTGCAGATATGTTGTTTGCCTTTTAATGCTATAAATTACATAAAAACTGCATAGATATAGATCAAAATGAGGCTGTGCTGAAATAAATATATATATATTGTACATTCATCTTTACAGATCTCTTCCTAGAGTTAAATTAATTGATGAAAACTTAACACATCCAGATACTGGGCTTAGTTCTGTCATAACTGCAGCAACACTTAGAGGGCAATTGTCAGATAATTAGTGCCCAGACAAAGAATAAATTGCAGGTTTCAAGTGGAAGAAAATCAACAATTCTAAGGCTTATTTGAGAATAGAGCTATAGATTAAAAAAATATCTGCGGTGACTAATAGCAACACAGGAAGAAGTGTCTGACATCTTACTGAAAGGAGAACAAACTGGAGCTTTCTCATTCTCTAATTTACAGGGATAAAATTGGGAAGTAAAGAGATCAGGTTGTTACTCATTTGTAAAGTGTCCTTTAGCTTCAAATATATCCAGGAAATGCAGTGCCCGTCTCAGCAGTTCGTGTGTTACAGGCTTATTGGGCAATTATAGGATTAGAGAGCAGAATAAGATTTTTAAACATTAATACAGCATTTGTTTTAGACTTATACTTGTATGCAGTTTTCTTTCATGTGTTAAAAACACAATAAAGGTACAAATGCAAATTTCAAGATGTACCTACAATCCTGCAATGAAATAACTTACTGAGGGGCAGATTCTCTAAAGCTCTCTGGGCTGGTGAGATTCTATAAGAAAGCAGCCCTTCTATTTCCCTGATGGAATTCTATAAAGCCACTTTTTACCCTGAAAACAGGGTGTTTCGCTAAGGGGCGTATACAGCATTTTCGTATAGGAAGGAGATACATAAGTGCACATTTATATTCAAAGTGAAAAAATGATAGAAAATGAATAAATTAATCATTCAAATGTAAATTACACAGGAATAAATCATATTAAATATGCACAGCATAAATAATAATTTGAGTCCAGTGGATGTGCAAAAACACACATAGGAACACATACTTATTAGTATAAATTACAGAGCATAATTGTTGCTTTTTAAATTGGTGTAAGGTAATGGTTGTGAAGTCTACATTGTACATTCCAGATTCTATGGCCCCTATTTATCAATGTCTGTCGGACCTGATCTGACAGTGCGGATCAGGTCCGACAGACCTCGCTGAATACGGCGAGCAATACACTCGCTGTATTCAGCATTGCACCAGCAGCTCTGGCCCTGCAGACTCTCGGCCAATGGGCCGCCAGCAGGGGGTGTCAATCAACCCAATCGTGGAGAGTATCCAGACCTTCACCCTGTAACAAACCACACAGCAATAGCTTGATCAGAGCAGGAGCTTATTTATATCTGTCTATAATTGGCTAAAGCAAAGGAGGAAAGAAAAACACACACTTTTCAAGAGGTATGTATGAACTGCAATATATAAAAATATTGTATAAATGCTTTTAGTTGGAAACCCACTGCATTGCATTTCAAATCCTATTTGTATTTCCCTTAAAGGGACATACAGCCCAAAGTAATAGAAAAGTAATAAACTATAAATCCCTAAATTGTACAGAAACGTATAAATGTTACTGTATAGCTGAAAAATTCCCTCTCATAGCATTTAATAATAATATGTTCTATCATTAACCCGTTAGTTACCAAAGATGGCTTCACTGTTTAACTATACCAGCTTTCTTAAAGGGACAGGAAACTCACATTTTTTATTTCATGACAACATAAAATGTGTAGCCACCAATCAGCAAATAGCACCCAGGTGGTGAGCCTACCTAGTTATGCTTTTCAAAACAGAATACATAAATAATTAAGTAAATTAGATCATATAAGTACATTGGAAAGTTGTATAAAATTGTATGGGTTTCTTGTCCCTTTAATAGTCATATGTGTCAGTCATATAAATATATTAGTAAAGTCTAGTGCCTCGAGTGGCCATTGTGAGAGTAACCTTAATATAGTTCCACTGGCATCTGTTAAGCAGAAATATATTCCCATTACAAGGAACGTGCAGGAATAGTTATTTGCTGTAATGGTTCTGTATCAGATTTATTCAGTGTTAAGCCCATAATTGTATTTTCACTAAGACTTCAATACATTACCAGGAAATAAAGTGCAAGCACTGTTTTGGCTCAAGTCCTCTGTAGTTTCCAGGAAGTATTACATTAATGGCTTCTATTTTTATACAATCACCATGAAACAAATGTCTCTGTTATGTCTGCAGTAATCCTTTATGAAACATAATGGACCTATATTGCTTTTTTTATAGACGTATATCAGTAAAGGTTGCCCTCTGCTGCTCAAAATATGTTACTGCATTATATATTGTGCTACCATTAAAATAAAACTCTTTTTTATTGTTAAAAAGTAATGTAAATAAATAATAATTATACTTTTTTTGTGGTACTTTAATAAAATAATTAAAAAATATAATGAAGAATGCTTAAAATGCTACAAATGTATAGTAATAGCAACCCATAAATAATAATCTTTCCTATAGTTTAAGTTAAACACTATGGGCTAGATTATTAGTGGAGCGCAATATTGCGCTTGCGTGAGCGCGATACTTGCGCTCCACTCAGTAATACCAATGCATGTAAATGTGCACTGGTATTACAGAAGCGGCACAGTGCAACACATATAAACACATAAATATATATGCTCCTTTACGGGCGCATGTTAAGATAGCGCCTCACTTGAAATCTTGCCTTATATATTAAATAAAATGGCTGAATATTTTTGAAAACAAATTTATAGCATAGGACAAAAAAGTTTAAAGGGTCATTATAGTTGAAAAAAAAATATGTTCTATTTCATAAAAGTATGTAATTATAACACTAATGACACTGCAATGTTATGTTGTTAATTAGTTGCTGCTTAGAAGTCGATTTCCGCTCACGATAAGCAGTGCTCTGAGGCTCCTGAGCAGTACTTCAAATATGTGTTTAACCATTTTGGGTTAAATGCATAGCATATCAAGGTTTCTAGTATTAAAATGAAATGCTCTAACAGATTACAGCATGTACTGTATTCAGCTATAATGGCCTTTGAAAAAACAAGTGATACTTTTCAACAGTTCAGTTGACACATTTTAATAAAAGTGAGTTATATGTTGTTATTTTTCATTATTTACTCTAAAAAAAGTTATATTTTATTATATGTTAGCTAAAAATAAACTGCAATCCAATTTAGTAACAAGACAGAGACCAAGTCATTCAATATTCTGCTGTATATTAATAAAATGCCCTAGGTATTAATGTACAGGAACATTCTACTGTGTTATCCTGTAGAGTTTTACTATGCATAAAGCCTAGAGTGTGAAGGAAGACTATGGGGTAGATTTAACAAAGGTCGAGTGGACATGATTTGCTGCAGCGAATCATGTTCGGTCAACCTCACTAAATGCTGCTTGTGCAATGTTGCCCCCTGCTCACTGGCAGGGCCCTACTGGGAAATCAGACTGGCCCTGGAAATTTGTATGGCACGGCCCAGCCCCCCCCCCCCCCCCCGGCTCAGCCCTGCCCTCCTCCGGGTCAGCCCTCCGGCTCAGCCCAGTTCCCCCCGGCTCAGCCCCCCCCTCTGGCTCAGCCCCACCCCGCACCCCTCCAGGTCAGCCCCCCCCATTCCGGCTCATGGCCCAATCTGGTCCTGGCTGGGACATCTCATCTGAATGTGCTTTTATGGATAGCATAAGATAAGTGCATTGTTTCCAACCTGTGCCCCTTTCCCAATTAAACACCACCATTAGATCTCTTCTCCAGACCCACAATAGGATTATAGAGATGAAGGAAGTAATATCCCCTGCCCAAAGCCCCCCCCTGCACTTTATTGGCCTGCCAGACAGACATCCCATGCCAGTGTGTCCATTACAAAGCACAGGATCTAACAGTATTAACTTTCACTTGAAAACTGTCACTAAAGCAACTTAGGTTTTTATTTTTATTTATTTGTGTTTTTTGCATTCTTTTTTAAAGCCTGAATTATCCATCCTTAGTTGCTGATTGATGCAAACTATATAAAACATTTGATATGCTGCACATAAAACAAATACAATACAAGATGGATACCAAAGAGTTAATGGGTAAATGTCATAGACACTAGGTAAATCTATTGACAATATAGGCAGCAGCTGAAGAGGTTAACAAATACCTAGCCAATCTCCACTTAACCCCTTCACTGCACAAGATCTGGTTTGGCCCACACAAAAAGATCACTATTAACTTGTTACAGCAGCAAATGTCTATTAACCCTTTACTACCAGAGCTCTTAGGGGTTTACAACACCTCAGTATGCCTCATGCACAGCAGACCCCATTCAAGTTGCATACGAGCCAGGAATACAATCAAATCGTGAAACACTCACCCAGTGGCAGGAAATGTTTTGTGTCCATCTCTGGTTAAAGGGACACTAAACCCAAAAATATTCTTTCATGATTCAAGTAGAGAATACAATTTTAAACAACATTCTAATTTACTTCTATTATCTAATTTGCTTCATTCTTTAGCTATCCTTTGTTGAAGAAATTGCAATGCACATGGGAGAGCCAATCACACGAGGCATCTATGCGCAGTAACCAATCAGCAGCTACTGAGCCTATCTAGATATGCTTTTTCAGCAAAGTATATCAAGAGAATGAAGCAAATTAGATAATAGAAGTAAATTAGAAAGTTGTTTAAAATTGCATACTCTTTCTAATGCAGACTTCACCATATATGGGCATCGGGACATCATTAAAGGGACATGAAACCCACATTTTTTCTTTCATTATTTAGATAGAGAAAACTATTTTAAAAAAAAGTTTCCAATTTAATTTTATTATCAAATTTGCTTTGTTTTCCTGTTATTCTTTGTTGAAGAGATACCTAGGTAGGTAGTGTGCACATGCCTGAAGCACATGACAGGAAATAGTGCTGCCATTTAGTGCTGTTGCTAATGTATCACATTGTTGCAAAACTGCTGCCATATAGTGCTGCAGACACGTGCACACTCCTGAGCTAACACCTTTGCTTTTCAACAAAGAATAACAAAAAAACTAAGAACATTTGATAATAGAAGTATATTGGAAAGTTGTTTAACATTGCAAATTGGAAAAAAAATAAGTAAAAAAATAAGCAAATAAAGATAAAACATATTTTGTAGTAAACATTTTTAATTTAATAATAAATATATAAAAAGAATGAAAAAAGTGCTTATTATAAGGCACCCTTACCTCAAACCATTTAATATGAAAAATAGATGGCTACAAATAAACATAAACCATCCATACTGGTAGAGATAACACATAAACAATGGATATCAGTGTCTTAGAAATGTATTAAACATGATAAGAGGGAAATAAAACCCTCAAACATAAAATGCTGTTAATACGACTAGCACACAATTAAACTATCCAATCACAAATAACAAAAATAAATTAACAGTGAACTATCATACTAAGAAAATATCAGAACCCTGAAAGAAAAAGTTCCAAATGAAATGCCCATTCAAAGAATTACCACCCTGGATATGGAGGATCCTAAGTTGCTCAAAGAAACAGCCCAATAGAAAATGTTGAATCGTTTTTGAGTCCTCTGACCCATAACCTTTAAGAAGGCTTGTGGTGCTGAGAAAACAGAAAGAATTCCATGTGTTGCTCTCTACCAGTATGGACGGTTATGCTTATTCGTAGCCATCTATTTTTCAAATTAAAGGGTTGAGGCAAGAGTGCTTTATTATAAGTACTTTTGTCAGTCTTTGTATATATTTATGATTACCTCTATGTATTGGTATTGCAAAACCACCATTTTTTTATTTTTATTTTACTTAGTTTAACGACAGCGGCCATCTTTGTGTCATCATGCACAACAAATTTTGATCATACAGATGCTTACAGAAACCTCAACATCTCAGCTCAGGATGGTCCTAGGTTTTTGGATCAAAAGCTGATCACTAGAGTACATTACAAGGTACATGTACATATATAAACATTGTGCAGAATCTTGCCCCTTAGACTTAGAACTTAAAGGGGCACTGAACCCAAAATTTTTCTTTCATAATTCAGATAGAGCATAACATTTTAAGACACTTTCTAATTTACTCCTATTATCAAATTTGCTTCATTCTCTTGGTATCTTTATTTGAAATGCATAAATATAAGTTTAGATGCCGGCCCATTTTTGGTGAACAACCTGGGTTGTTCTTGCTGATTGGTGGATAAATTCACCCACCAATAAAAAAAGTGCTGCCCAGAGACCTAAACCAAAAAAAGCTTAGATGCCTTCTTTTTCAAATAAAGTTAGCAAGAGAATGAAGAAAAAATGATAATAGGAGTAAATTAGAAAGTTGCTTAAAATTGCATGCTCTATCTAAATCATGAAAGAAAAAAAATTGGGTTCAGTGTCCCTTTAAGTCCTAAGGTCATGATAAAAATCACTGAAAGTGATTTTTATCATGACCTTTCAGTGATTTTTATCATGACCTTAGGACTTAAAGGGACACTGAACACAATTTTTTTCTTTCATGATTCAGATAGAGCATGCAATTTTAAGCAACTTTCTAATTTACTCCTATTATCATTTTTTCTTCATTCTCTTGCTAACTTTGAGGGTCAATTTATAATGAAAAGGGTTTGAGACTTAGTTCTTATTTTTTGTTAGGGTGTACCTAGGTAAGTATAGTGGACACGCAGAACATTGCAAGTTTAAGACTTCTCTTATTTTTTATTTTTTTTAAGGGGAAAAGAAAGTGCAATTATTTAACATTTCAGAAAGTAAAACAGACAACAACTGGGTGCACACAATATTTATCATAAACAGGGCCACCATCAGGGGGTTACAGGGGTGACTCCTGTCAGGGGCCCAATGGGCCAGGGGGGCCCCATGAGGCATGTGGCAGCCACCAGTGGGTACTACAGCAGAGTGCTAATTGAGCATGGGAAATGTTATTACAAGGAGTAAAGTATTAGCATTTGAGAGGATTTCTAAGTGTGCACTAAACCACTATGCACACTGTGAGACTTTCATTTGCTGAGGAGGTAGGACTTACTTAGCAAATGTTTTTAATTTCTTTGTGCAATTTCGGATTGTAACTTCAGTGTGGTAGTAGTTGTATGGTGGGGTCAGGGGTCCATAAAAACATTTTTTTCTTTTTAACAGCAGTGTATTTATAATTATTTGACAATGCTTTAGAAATTCTATATTTAAAACCATGCAGAAATGATTCCTCCTCAATACACAAATGGTAGGTGCCCTTTTGGCAGATATATATATATATATATATATATATTACATTCCAGTTTACTGCCCCTTTATGCAAGGACTTTCCAGATGCAAGGAGGCATTTTAGCTAAGATTTTAACATCTGCATAAAATGTTACACTCTCAGACTAAGATTGCTCAGTGTTTGAAATGAGACAGGTTAACTTAAAACTGTTCAATTTACTCTACAGCTGACTTAATTTTGAAATACATACCAACAAGCCTAAATCCTACATTTAACCAGATCTAATGGTATGAGTACCACAGCTTATGGTTTGAAGTGGTGCTCTTGGTTGGGGAAAATGGGGAAAAAAACAAACATATGTCAACCTTTTAAAAGTACTTTTCTTCATCTAGCCATCTTCCCAGATCATTAATGTACAATTTTGAATTCACAGAATTATTTTTGTTTGCACATTTACAAATATGATTCTTTAAAAAGTGATCTCTTAATTTCTGCAATTTTTTTATTATGCATGTCACATACTGTTGATTTAGGGGATGCAAGGTGCATAAATGTTTCCTCCTGTGATTGTTTCTGTGGGTGTCTGTGTTTATGTCTTTGTGCTTTGGTTTGTGTGTCTATGAGTGTGTATGTATTTGTTTCTGTGGGTCTCTCTGTGAGGGTGGGTGTGTATGTCTTTGTGCATTTTCTGTTGATGTCTGTGAGGGTGTGTGCATATGTCTTTGAGCTTTTTCTATGGGTGTCTCTGTGAGGGTGTGTGTATGTTTGTCTTTGTGTATTTTCTCTGGATGCCTCTGTGAGGGTGGGTGTGTATGTCTGTGTTTTCTGTGGATGTCTCTGTGAGGGTGTGTGTGTATGTATGTATGTCTGTGTTTTCTCTGGATGTCTCTGTGAGGGTGTGTGTTTTCTGTGGGTGTCTCTGTGAGGGTGTGTGTATGTCTTTGTGTGTTTTCTGAGGCTGTCTCTGTCGGTGTTTCCTTGGGTGTATGTGCAGGTTTGAGTTTGTGTGTATGTGTGTCCATTGTCTGTTCCTTTTTAGGACATTTGGACCTTACTACTGTTTATTCACATCTTTCTACAGACTTTGAGACTAACTAGACATTTCAACAAGTCACCAATCCATCATTTAACCTTTAAATTATTGTTTAGGCAGTTCAGGGCCCTTCCTTTCAGCAACTGCATGCTGTTGTCATCATTTAGTCTTTACAAAAAGATAATCAGAACTCCATATTTTGTTTTCTAAATTCCCTTTTTTTTTTTTACAAAACTGTAGTTTACCTCATTACTTGTCAGGTCAATGTAAACAAGTGCTGAGTGTCTGTTTGGGTGTCTGTGTCTGAGTGTTTCTTTGCATGTCTGCTAGAGTGTCTATATGTGAATCCATATGTGTGAGTGTTTCAGTGTATGAGTGTGTCTGTGTGTTTGTATGTTCCTACCTTTACAACATTTCCAAGTTTAAATAGACACTTAAGAATAAAGTGCATATACGTTTTAGTCACTCGGTCAAAAATTGCACATGTCAAGGGGGGGGGGGGGCCCTGATCAATGGTTAAGTCAGGGGCCCCAAAATGTCTAGTGGCGGCCCTGATCATACATATATAATTATATAGTAGCACTTAATACATACGCTAGCAGTCCCAAACAAAGCTATTGAATACACCTGAAAAAGAAAGAGGGAACTTCAAACACAAGTTCCCAAAAGAAGGACACGGCTGCACTATGTAAAAGATATATGCGCTTTAGTGAAAATACAAATAAAAAACCTACACACATGTAATGGAAAAAATTGCGACAGTGTCAAAAGTACCCCACATGCTAGCATGTCCCTAAGCTGGCCACTAACAGATTCAAAAAGTACAGATTTTTCAAAGACTTTCCAGCACTGCCTAGTGTTGACTAGCCCTAACTCCTGAAATATCAACCCCTATTTGATATTAGGTTAGATTGTGCAGAAGAGAGTTTAAGAGTTTAGGGCGCAAATAAATGCTGCAAATAAAAAAATTAAAAAAAATGGAAAAAATTGGTAAGGGGTATGTGACTAAAAAATCGATAAATTTGTATTCGGTCAGTTCATTACAATGACAATGATAGACATATAGTTGAAAATTATAATCCTTTATTTTAATACAAGTTTGTCTATAAAAAGTTTATCTATAAAAAGTACAAAAGTTCTTCTAAAAAAAGTTCATGGAAATTCTGTAAAAATTATTAAACAAAATCTGTTAAAATATATTAAAATAATAAAGATACATAAAGATCAAAGAGAGGTATATTGAAATTTCAAGTGATTGTGAGAGGTATATAAGAAGGGTTTCTTATTGTGTATATCTTGTCTATGTATGTAGGGATCTTAGTGCATCTGTGTTGGAAAATATTTTCCTATAGATGTAGTCAATATAGATCTGTTTAGTTATATTTGCAGAACACCTAGTTCATCAAAACCTAGTGTAGTGTAGATAAACTTTCAATTCACAATTGTTGCCCGTCAGTAGGAATTGTTTGTTAATAACTGTTAATATGCACTAATTCGATTCCCCTAGGTATACATACATGTAGTCAATGTATTCTGCTGCATAATAATTATAATTATGTTTACATAAGAACTTAACAATCTCACCGACAGAAACTTGCTTTTACATTGATCATTTTTCATAAATGTTTTTTCTACATTGACTACATGTATGTATACCTAGAGGAATCGAATTAGTGCATATTAACAGTTATTAACAAACAATTCCTACTGACGGGCAACAATTGTGAATTGAAAGTTTATCTACACTACACTAGGTTTTGATGAACTAGGTGTTCTGCAAATATAACTAAACAGATCTATATTGACTACATCTATAGGAAAATATTTTCCAACACAGATGCACTTTTCTGAGTAAGATCCCTACATACATAGACAAGATATACACAATAAGAAACCCTTCTTATATACCTCTCACAATCACTTGAAATTTCAATATACCTCTCTTTGATCTTTATGTATCTTTATTATTTTAATATATTTTAACAGATTTTGTTTAATAATTTTTACAGAATTTCCATGAACTTTTTTTAGAAGAACTTTTGTACTTTTTATAGATAAACTTTTTATAGACAAACTTGTATTAAAATAAAGGATTATAATTTTCAACTATATGTCTATCATTGTCATTGTAATGAACTGACCGAATACAAATTTATCGATTTTTTAGTCACATACCCCTTACCAATTTTTTCAATTTTTTTTAATTTTTTTATTTGCAGCATTTATTTGCGCCCTAAACTCTTAAACTCTCTTCTGCACACTAACAGATTCAATCCATACCACCGGGCACTCTAGTGTCAACTGACACGCTCCGGTATAATGATATGCAGGTTGACAAATGCAGATCCTGAAAATGTTCCAGGTAGCTCTGGGCACTTAGTGTAGCAAACACACCCTGGGTATTGGCCAATTTACTCGCGTATTTCACACTGCAGATCCGCCAGTGAATGTCCTGTGACCAGGTTGCAAGACTTAAGCCCACACAACAGATCAGATGTGTTTAATTGCTACTATTGCATACACTTATTTACATATTTTAAAAGAAAAATATATACGCCTCGTCCTGACGGTTTTTAAAGATACATTATACTGTTGCTCATCTTATTTACACTATTAACTACTGTGATTAAACTTCACAGCCTTATTCAGCACACATGGTGTACAATGCAACTTTATAATAGGTACTCTGATGACACCATATCTTACTGGCTACATTTAAAACTATTTGTGTGTGGATCACCTAATGAATGTTATGCTTAGGACACATAACTTGTTCATACAGAATTATTTATTCAGGCATTCGAAACAAGTATATTATGTTATCATTTTAAATTTTATCAAGACACATGTTAGGGGGTAGCTAGGTAAGTATAGTGGGCATGCAGAACATTGCAAGTTTGAGACTTCTCTTATTTTAATATTTTTAAGGGTGGGAGAAATTATTTAACATTTCCCCCCACTTTTGGGTTGATTATCTCTGGTGGGGGACCAAATAGGAACCTGAAATAAAGTGAAAGGTACAGTTGTCAATCCATTAACATCACAGACCTGTGTAAGTGCACTTCTGTCACAAGATGCAACAATATGTGTTCTACAAGATGGTGGCACCCAGTATAAAATGCAGAGCTTTATCAATTGGATTCTGTAATAAGTTAAAATAAGAGATTGACTTTAAAGCCAGCTGCAGGCACAGGAGGGAAAACAATAATATGGTGAGTATTAACCATACTACTGTAGTCGTTCTCCTATGTTAACTCATTACAGAATCTAGTTGGTAAAGCTCTGCATTTTATACTGGGCGCTGCCATCTTGTAGCTCGCGTATTGTTGCACCCTGTGACAGAAGCAGGGCACTTTCACAGATCTGGCTTTTTGACAACTTTACCTTTCACTTTAGTTTAGCTCACATGATAGAGAGTGGAAATGTTACATTTTTGCAGTTTTTTGCACAGTTTAAAGGTAACATAACAAATATAAGCTCCAAGATGGCAGCGCTCAGTGTGAAAAAAACAGAACTTTACTAACTGATACTGTTATAGGTTAAAATAAGAAAATGACTTTGAAGACAGCTGCAGACACAGGAGAAACAATACAATGGTGAGTAGTAACCATTCCATTGAAGTTGTGCTCAGCAGTTTAATGTCACCTTATAATATAATAATAGAGACTACTTTTTTTCAAGGCTAGAAATTAGGACACAGTTAAGGTTTGTATAGCCAAGTGATCACTGTAGTAATAGTGATTACCTAGCTAAAATAAAATGTGCATTTATTTGAGTAGAGGCTCATGGGAGTCCCTCTCTGCAGATCAAAATAAATGAATACACCCAAAATCCCTTATTTGAAAAAGCATAAACCATGTAGGTACAATTAAGGGCATTATAGTAAGGTGATCACTTAGGTAACTGTTTCCCTAGCTAACTAATATATGGAGTTAAATTGATTGATGTATAACATCAAGTGCAAAAGACTCCCGAAAGCCCTTGCCTGGATTAGGATAAGCTGCCCGGATACAGAATGCAGAATTCATGTTTAACTATTTTATTTCTACTTTATTTATGCATGAAATACAATGTGCTGTAAAATAAAAAAAAATGTTTCTTTGATTTTTATTTGTTTATTTCTATAGGAAAACACTGTGAATTATTCTCTATTTCTGCTTATTTTACAAATTGTTCTGTGTTGCGTGAAGGTTGCAAGCTTCTGTGTAAGGCAACTCTGTGGATACGGGTATTATTTCCGGGTAATTTTCTGTTGTCATTTGTGTTTCATTTCTGGATGGGGCAGCAACAAATATGGCTGCAGTATAATACTCGCCCATGTTGAGTGGATGGAGTGTGATGAAACATTGTGCAAGAGCAAAAAATACTGTATCTAAGGAATCCTTGGAACGTAGCACAAAAACACCTCACCTACAGATAGGTGAGTATCGCATGCTGATTGGAGGATGGAATACAGCAAAGGGATGGATGAGACTATTTAAACAACCAATTGGGGAAACATCTGTAACAAGCTCTTGACAAAATCTGTTCACATATAGACGAAACGCGTAGAGATCTACTCAAATTTTCACAAGCTTCTGCAGTTAGAAAAATCTTCAGGTAAACTCACGGCTTGTGTCTGCCCTTTGTACGGCTTGGCTGCTGGAACGTCAGGGGGAATGGATTGAGGACCAAGGTATAATTAATACGAGAGGACTTTGGTGATTTTAAAACATTGCACACATATTTATGTTTCTTGTAAGTAGCCATTCATTTGAGCGCTTACCTGTTATTAAAATTTCTATACTTGAATCGGATTGTACTTGTTTGTATTTTATGTAATACAATTCTAGAACTGCAAAAGTTTTGACTAGAGTTTTGAAGAAAAAAATCCAAGCAGTGTTATTTATAATGTTGTTTATTAAAATCGTAATAAAAATTTTACCTTTTTCATTTTTGACTATGCCTTTAACAAATGATTGAATGAATCAACAATTGTTTAATTCATTAATTTAATTAATTAATGATTTAAAAGTGCTATTTGACAAAAAATTGGTTATTTAGATCATTCGTCAGAAAGCAAATGCACATATCTAGTGTCTGTGAATTATTGTTTTTTATTATTTTCTGGAAGAGCATGAAAGCTCATGGCTATATTCCACATTTTGAATACCAGCTTTGTGCAGTAATTCTCCATCTCTGCTGTGTTCATTTGCAAGGAGCTGCAGCCTGCTGTAAAAAGGATTGAGTTATTGGGACATTTGCCCAGTTCTTGTTGGGCTGCTTTATATAAAAGGATATCTAAAAGGGCATCGTAGTCAGAACGGAAATGTGCATGAATGTATTTCACTCTTTAATACCAGCATTTTGACATTAAAATTGTATTATCGCAATACTTCTAGTAAACTCTAGTGTTTCAGAGCCATATTTACATATGTTTGCACCTTGTTAGAGAGCAAAACCAAATCTCTGAGCATGCAGTATGTCCTGTGTTTAAATACAGGTGCATGGTGCTTTATGCAGCATATGTACATATGCTTCTCAAATAAAATAGAACTTTTAATAGATGCATTTTTGCTTATAGTTCAAATAAATGTATATCTATCAGCGCCACAATAATACCATACAAGCTATATCTGATATAGGCGGAGTCTCCCAACCAGACTCCAAAGTTAAAGGTGAAAAGAAATGCCAAGATACAGCGCTACACTACCCCCAGATGAGGGTTGAGTTGCTAAAGATGGTGTCCACGACTAGGAATGTATATTACATAAAGGTCAATATATTATATTGTATTACACAACAAATATATATAAAACCATGTGAAAAAAGTATTTAAAAAAGTAAAAGAGTTATAAATGTAAAAAAGGTAAAAATAGTTAAAAATTGTTAAAAATAGGGATATTTGATGCAATTTTAAAATGTATTAAACAATCATTTTATTAACATAAACTTACAATTCAAAATAGGTTAAACAATCTAATGGAATGTCCCATACAATGTCCAAGAAGTTATGTCCTATGTAACATACAGATAATTAAGTCCCATACCAAAATGTCCAAAACAAGTGTTCAAAGTTAGTGTCCAAAAAATATAGTAGAGTGTCCAAAATCAAAAAATTGTGGAGAAAAAAAATGTGAAAATACAAATTATGAAAAAATGAAAAATATATAAAAAATATAAAAATGTAAAATATATGAGTTGTGATCAGCAACCCATATGAGAAGTATATAATATATGTGATAGTGAATTTGTATCGTGAAGGTGTACACCTAGAAATGTGTATATAAAAAATGTGTCATAAAAAATGTATCATAAAAAATAGTCAAGTGGATTCTAATACTGGTTAAAGTCCAAATAGCTCCAAAAAAATATATATATAATTCCAAGTTAATCCAAATGTGAATGTATAAAGTGCTGGGTTGATGTTCCTCTTCTTCAAAGGTTTATCAAATGTATTGGGATATCCTCCTGTACCTAAAAAAGTGTACAGAAAATAGACATAGTGCAATAAAATCACTTTAAAATAGCAACAAAAGTATTCTACTCACCAGATATATTCTGAGCTGCAATACCAGTATATAGCCAACGCGTTTCGGTCCTCAGGGACCTTTCTCAAGACTGGTAGCAGCTGTCTGGCTTCTACATCTTAAATGTATTTTAATAGCCAATAGGATGGTTTGTAAAAATTGCGCCTAAAATGCGCGCCAGAAATTCGCGCCAAAAATTTGCGGTTAAAATTACGCTAAAAGTACATTTCTAAAATTGGTTATTATATTGTCCCCCATTTCTAATGTGTCCCAATGGGTATATTAAGTTTTAGGCAAGAATTTTCCTTAATGTCCGCTCACCGGATGTTTATACCGGATGTTAGGGCCCACCGGAAGTGACGTATATTTGCGGACCGGAAGTGACACGCGTGATGCGCGTAACATCCAAAAAAAATATATCATGTGTATTTGCCGGTGGGAGTTGCCAACTCACTTTTAACATATTGGGGTTAAAGTACATTGACTAGGCAAATTACAAAGTAGCCTAATATGTATGTTAATATATGTAATGGCAATGTTCCTTATAGTTGATGTTACTATATAAAAACAATCTCTATATAAATAAGTATAATTATATAAAACTAAATGATTAGAAATTGGTATTAGTATTGATAGCTCAGAATGTCTGGTATAGAATAAAAATACAAATAAAATATAAATTATGAGATACAGATGAGTACATATAAATGGGTGTCCATATGTAATTGCTGTGTTAATGCTTAGCATTTGTAAAATATATTAAAAAATAAAAATATAAATATAAAAATATAAATATAAAAACGTTATGCAGGAGTTATATATTAATTACCTAACATTACGTGAACAGAGGTAGACATTACTTAAAAACAAGAGTATGATATTATATTGCATAGTATTTGCCTAGTCAATGTACTTTAACCCCAATATGTTAAAAGTGAGTTGGCAACTCCCACCGGCAAATACATATGATATATTTTTTTGGGATGTTACGCGCATCTAGCGTGTCACTTCCGGTCCGCAAATATACGTCACTTCCGGTGGGCCCTAACATCCGGTATAAACATCCGGTGAGCGGACATTAAGGAAAATTCTTGCCTAAAACTTAATATACCCATTGGGACACATTAGAAATGGGGGACAATATAATAACCAATTTTAGAAATGTACTTTTAGCGTAATTTTAACCGCAAATTTTTACCGCAGATTTTTGGCGCGAATTTCTGGCGCGAATTTTAGGCGCAATTTTTACAAACCATCCTATTGGCTATTAAAATACATTTAAGGTGTAGAAGCCAGACAGCTGCTACCAGTCTTGAGAAAGGTCCCTGAGGACCGAAACGCGTTGGCTATATACTGGTATTGCAGCTCAGAATATATCTGGTGAGTAGAATACTTTTGTTGCTACTTTAAAGTGATTTTATTGCACTATGTCTATTTTCTGTACACTTTTTTAGGTACAGGAGGATATCCCAATACATTTGATAAACCTTTTAAGAAGAGGAACATCAACCCAGCACTTTATACATTCACATTTGGATTAACTTGGAATTATATATATATTTTTGGAGCTATTTGGACTTTATTTAACCAGTATTAGAATCCACTTGACTATTTTTTATGCTACATTTTTTATGACACATTTTTTATATACACATTTCTAGGTGTACACCTTCACGATACAAATTCACTATCACATATATTATATATTTCTCACATGGGTTGCTGATCACAACTCATATATTTTTACATTTTTATATTTTTTATATATTTTTCGTTTTTTCATAATTTGTATTTTCACATTTTTTTCTCCACAATTTTTTGATTTTTACACCAACTTTGGACACTCTACTATATTTTTTGGACACTAACTTTGAACACTTGTTTTGGACATTTTGGTATGGGACTTAATTATCTGTATGTTACATAGGACCTAACTTCTTGGACATTGTATGGGACATTCCATTAGATTGTTTAACCTATTTTGAATTGTGAGTTTATGTTAATAAAATGATTGTTTAATACATTTTAAAATTGCATCAAATATCCCTATTTTTAACAATTTTTACCTTTTTTGCATTTATAACTCTTTTACTTTTTTAAATACTTTTTTCACATGGTTTTATATATATTTGTTGTGTAATACAATATAATATATTGACCTTTATGTAATATACATTCCTAGTCGTGGACACCATCTTTAGCAACTCAACCCTCATCTGGGGGTAGTGTAGCGCTGTATCTTGGCATTTCTTTTCGCATTTTTGCTTATACACGTATATGGCAACAATGCTTTTGCTCAACAATGTACATTTCAATTCAACTATTATGTCTCTTAAAAAAAAGAAAATGTAATTGCCTAAATCAGCAGGGGTCAGTATGGTAAATATCAGCTCACAGTATGACTGACAATTAAAATATTGTATCATTTCACTTGAATGTCAGTAATGTTAGCAGCATAATAAACAATTATGCCATCAAATGGTACACTGTGTTCTTCATTATCGATTACAGATGACTTTATACAATGACCATAGCTTTAAACTGCTTCCCTACGAGCAGAGAATATGTCTTCAATACTATTATAATGAAAGGCTATTTTTATACTGCATATTGGACATTAATTCCTTTCCCTCTACAATTGTAAATAATTCAGTTTTAACTTTAAAAATAAATATGTATTTTGTAAAAGAATTAATCATAGAGAACCCTTTTTTCCCCCTTTTGGGGATTTTTCTTTGCAAATTACCAATATCACTTTTGAGTGATCAATTAATAAATCAGCAAATCAACAAAACAAATTTGCTTTGTACGTGCATTTGTTAAAGAGATAATAAAATATGAGAAATATAAACAGCTGTGGTGTCCAGCTTGTGGGGCACGTAACAATCGGAGGAAGCTGGATTCATCATCTATATGCTAAATACAGAAGAAGATGCGTGCGGAGGATCGGCGGTATGTTTACCGTAACGAAATGGTAAGTATTTTAAAAAAGAAGCGTCATTGTAAAGTTTAATTACTTAAAGTGCCGCTGTTTTTAAGATTATTTTTAAATACTGGACTTTAAATCATTAAATTTTACAATCACTTTACTCTCAAGAGGAGACAACAGTAATAAAAGAAGACGCTTTCCAATCATAAAAAAGCGATGGGCAAAGGAGATTTGGAACAGGATAGAGCATAACAACAGGCCATGTATTATGTTTCATGTGACAGTCCTGACCAATCAGATTTGCCAAGAACTTGATTAATATGTTGTAGATTTTTTTAAATAAAGTTTATTTAAAAAAGGTTTACATAAACAATACAAGATTATGGCTTTATAAAAAATAAAAATTCTTTAATTGGGCTCCATGTTCTAAGCAGTGAATGCTGCTAAGGCGCCCTTATAGGGCAAGTTCGCTCATGTGAGCCTGCTTTCTGCAATGTAAGAAGCAGAGGTCATCTGAGCGCAGCTTATTACCATTTCTGCAACCTCTAAGCTGGTGAAGAAGATTAATCCCCTCAGAATCGGTTGGTCGCTCATGGGCAGGGGGTAGTGTTACACAAGCAAGTGCTTGTGCAATAGTACATATGGGCAGTGGACATACAGTTTCTGCTGTTTGTTTGCCATGACGCCGAGCAGACAGTCCCCAGTCGAGAACGCTGTCCGCCCATGGCATATTACATGGAACGATTTATATTTACCTGAAGAAACACAGATATATCTGTACCTTATATAGATTTAATATCAGCTGAATTTTCTATGGCAAGAAGATTTAAAATGTAATATTTCACAGAGCTAAACTTTTGCTTTAAATTAGTTCACATCTTGACTTAGAGCACTAACAATGTCGGCAATTAGCTACAGATGTGTGATATTGTAATACCAGGAGCTGCAACACAACCTTGCTTCAGGCTTGATTTCCTTTGACAAAGTTGAACCCGAACGGCAAGATTTCAGACAACATAGCCCCAAGGGTTATCTAAATACACCAGTTTTCCACTAAGGCAAGGTGTTTGTCCTCACACGATTATAATTCATAATAGCACAGAATTCACAATAAAATCATGTACAGTACAGAGTATTCGTGACACTCCTCAGAAGAACAGCAGGAATCCTAATAGTGAAGTCTGTTTCATCTCTATAGCAACAGCATATTTAATTAACTCCTTGATTGCCAGAGAGGGCTGCAATGCACTGTTTTGCAACGTGTTGCATCCCTTTCTGGTAGCTTAAGTTTTTTTTTTTTTTTTATTATGTCCAACGCTATATAAACATACAGCAGCTAATGCACATATATAAATGACAAGTATAATTATCATGGTTCTGATGGAGGCAAGTCCGTATTATGCTTAAATTCCTGAGTACATGAAGAGAAATTATACACTAAACAAGTGCTAGATGATGTATTTAAAGCAAGGACTAGATTGAAAATAGCATGTAGATGCATTTTTAAAAAGCTTTATTAGTTGTTAAAATATTGAAGACATATGTGTAAAGTTTAATCTCCATGAAGTAATGGGTATCACCATGGTATAACATAGGTTCCCCAAATTTAAAAGCCTGTTATCTCCTTTGTGAGGGTATTTAAGGACAGGTATACATTTCTTACTAGTTTAGCAAGGTCACATTGTTTAATGTCCCTTTAAAGGGACTGTGAAGACCATGAGATTTGTATATAAAATGTTTAGTTATGCATAATGAAACAACTATACTTCCATTACTTATTTTGTCCCCTTTTCATGTAATTTAGCTCTGAAAATTAAGCAATATCTAATTTTCAGATATTAAATTGCACCCTGCTATCTTCTCAAGACTATAACCCTGCTACATGTTTGTTCCTAATTGGCTTTAACTGATAACAACTGAAAAACAATGCACTTTATACTAACATTATAGCTGGGGTAAGTCTTCTTGCCTAGGGATTAAAGCCCAGATTGGTTCATCCAAATAAGTCAAACGGTGGCTGGAGTTTGGCTATTGATAATTAATTGTAGTAAAAAGGATGTTAACTGTTATTTTATAGCAACACAACAGAAATGTCTTGTAATTTAAAGGTGTTTACTGTCCCTTTAAATGGGCATTGCCATAACACTAAGGTACTGTCTAGGTCAAATGTCTGGGAGGACAACCTGAATCATCTGAAGTAGGATCTGTAATGCAAATTACTGTTCTATAGAGTGTCAGTTGTGGCCCTATTTCATAGAATGATAGGAACCTTTACAAGTCACGGTCCTCTATGAAGTAGAAAATAAAATGAGGTCTCTCAACATTTAGTTCCCAGGAGGCTGAGGGAGTGAAGTTTCTGTGGCTTGTAGTGTAGACAAACAGACCAGGGATAAAGTTATTACTTGGAGGTTGAGTTAGTGCTCTCTGGAGCAGAACCAGGTGATGTAGGAGTGTGTCAGGTTAGTTTATGGGAAGAGCTAGACAATTCTGGGTGGGATTTAGAAGGTCCCCAATTTCAATTTGTGATACTGTGACTGAAATACACGAGGTGAGACAGTGGGGCAGAGCTATTAAATAATGGTTTTCCAATTAAGGGCTAGATTACGAGTGAAGTGCAAATTAACGCTCCAACTTAGAATGAAGTTTTTTGCGCTTGTCGGGTTGCGCTCGTATTACGAGTTTAAAGTAAACTGTTTTTGCTCTAGTGGTAAACTGACGAGTGCAAAAATCCGAAGTTAGAATCTCATGTGCACTTTCACCCATTCCCCCATAGAAATCAATGGAGAGAAAAAAAGTGGGGGAAAAACACTGCACTCTAGCGCAAACACGATCGCTTTGTCTCATTTGCGATAACCTGACATGAAAATATGAACATTTCATATTTTAATGTTCTGCACATAACAGAATATGTTGTATTTATTCATAAATCTATATTTCTACATATATCTAATGGTATTTTGGTACAATATATTTTCATTCCAATATATATATATATATATGTATATATATATAAATATCTGTTTAGAAATACTTAGAATATATTCCCCCATTTATGTACGGGAGTGAACGGTGAGGAAAAAGCAGCCTTTTGGGGGAAAATCAAAGTGCCAAAGCTATCAAAAGAGAATGCAGATTTTCTAAATGCTCCAATTTCACAGGAAGAAGTTAGTCAAGGGATTCAACGTATGGCTTTAAATAAGGCCCCTGGGCCTGACCAATTGCCAGTAGAATTTTATAAAATCTTGCAAGATTCTATATCATCAAGGTCTTTTTAATAAATATCATATAAAAAATAAAATGTCTTCCCCATATTTCTCTGCATCAATAATAACAGATACTTAAAAAAGACAAAGATCCAGAATTTTTAGATGCTTACAGACCTATTTCTTTATTGAACAATGACTATAAATTATTAAAGGGACACTGAACCCAAATTTTTTCTTTCGGGATTCAGATAGAGCATGCAATTTTAAGCAACTTTCTAGTTTACTCCTATTATCAAATTTTATTCGTTCTCTTTCTATCTTTATTTGAAAAAGAAGGCATCTAAGCTTTTTTATTGGTTCAGTGCTCTGGACAGCACTTCTTTATTGGTGGATGAATTTATCCATCAATCAGCAAGAACAACCCAGGTTGTTCACCAAAAATGGTCCGGCGTCTAAACTTAAATTCTTGCACTTCAAGATAGCAAGAGAATGAAGAAAATTTGATAATAGGAGTAAATTAGAAAGTTGCTTAAAATGTCATGCTCTATCTGAATCACAAAAGAAAGAATTTGGGTTCAGTGTACCTTTAACAGCAATAGTGGCTAATAGACTTAAATGCATGTTGGATCCCCTTATACACACAGACCAAGTGAGATTTATGGCAGGTAGAAATCCTACAAAAATATGCGAAGAGAAGTTACAATTATTGAACAGTTCTGGTCCAACCAATATAAATTAAGAGATAACAAAGAAGCAGCAATAATAACAATCAATGCAAAAAAGGCTTTCAATTCCATCACATGGGACCACTTATTAACTTCTATTCAGAAATTTGGCTTAACAGGGCACTTTAAAGAGTTTGTTCAAATGATATACACTAACCCAAACTCGATACTATCAATAAATGGGCAATATTCTCCTAAAATAAATATCTCTAAAGGTTCAAGACAGGGTTGTCCTTTATCTCCCTTACTTTTTTTTTTTTTTTTTTAAATCATCTTTATTAATGGTATCGAAATTGACAGCAACAATATAAATTACAAACTGTGTCAAGTAAAAGCAGGCTTTACAAATGATTCTATGTATACATGTAATGTAATGATAATATAAAACTTTGCCTAACCAAGGTTGCCATCATACTAGGCACAAGGATTAGGGGTGACAAAATGGTGAATCAGACGAATATTATCAGACAAGTGATGCCCCTAAAATCAAACAGTTTAACAATTTTTTTTTTTTGTTAAAGATAAATGTACATAGTAGATGCAAAGATCCAAGCTTGAATTAAAGAAGAAAAGAAAGAAATATCATAAATAGTCGTAGGGGAGGAGGGGAGGGGTATTTGGATGAGTGAATAGGTCGAGTTTAAGATGAGGGGAAGGACGAAGAAGAAGAGGGAAGAAAAGAGGGGAGCAAGGGGGGAGAGAGGGAAAAAAAAAAAAAAAAAAGGGGGGGGGGAGGGGGGGGGAAAGTTGCCCACATATCCAAGGAATTGGATGGTCAAGTGGTCTCGTCCCAGTAGGTGTATTCAGATTGTGTGATTCCAAAGTGACTTCATCATTTCGTATGTTTCTAGTTTGCTAGTTTTAAGATAATGGTATCTTTCCAACGATAAGAGGTCTGACACCATTATTTTCCAATCCTCCAAGGAAGGAATTGTTTTAGATTTCCAAAACTTAGGTATTAGCTTTTTTGCAGCCGTAATCATTATCAATAGTAAAGGTTTTTTACCGAGGCCAATCAACTTAGGTAGGGAGAGGAACAGAATGACCCTTGGGTCCGGGTCGATTTGTACCGAAATTATCTCTGAAATGGCTAAGAAAATGTTTGCCCAGTAGTTATCTAAAAGTGGACATGTCCACCATAGGTGTAATAAGGAGCCCTCTGCTCCACATCCCCTCCAACATGAGTTGTTTAGTGAAGGAAAGATTCTATGTAGTCTAGATGGAGATAAATACCATCTACATGACAATTTCAAATGTACCTCTTGTATCTGCGCTGAAACAGAAGATTTCTTAGATAGTTTGAATGCCTTCAACCACATCTCTTCATCAAGCTCGCATCCGAGATCTCTACACCAAGAGTGTACATATGTAGGGAGGTTTGAGACATTTGGGTTGTTTAAAAGTTTATAGAGTTTGGAGATAAGATGGGCAGGAGTTGATGCCATTAAGCAGAGTCTCTCAAATACTGTGGGTTCCCTGCCCAAATCGGATTTGTACTTATTGTGGGTGATGAAGTGAATTAGTTGGTGGTAGTGGAGCCATGAGGAAAAAATTTCCCCATGGGTTTCCATCAGCACCTCTTGAGATTTAAACTTGCCCTCCTCAGTAACAAATTGTATTGATCCTACATTAAGATTATAGGGGTGTTTTAGAGTGAAGCCTAGTCAGTGATACGGCAGATCTGCATGTTCTATTAGTGAAG
The DNA here is from genome assembly GCF_027579735.1 of Bombina bombina. Taxonomy (NCBI): domain Eukaryota; kingdom Metazoa; phylum Chordata; class Amphibia; order Anura; family Bombinatoridae; genus Bombina; species Bombina bombina. The sequence continues at coordinate 184,014,483 of NC_069503.1, read as the reverse complement.
TGGTTGGGGCTAGCCTTGAGGATATATGCGTTGTGGAGGCTAAGATCTTATCCCACTCTGCAAGGATATTTGTTGTGAGAAAGTACAAGTTCAAAATTTTAGGTCTTTGTATAGGTAAAGTCCATGCCAATGTTGCAACGTTATTAAGTTTGAAAATGTGCCTGTCAATTTGAACCCAGGCCTTGGCATCTGTGTTATGGGCCCATTCAACTACATGCTGTAGTGTTATTGCATATTTGTAAGCCTGCAGATTTGGGACGCCCAGGCCCCCATTGTCCCTGGGGAGGAACATGGTTTTTTTTAGGGATTCTTGGTTTGGTTCCAAGCCAAATGAATTGTTCAAAAACTTTCTGTAATTGAGTTATATAATTTTCAGGTAGTCTGATCGGGAGTGTCTGGAGGAGATAGAGAAATCTCGGGAGGATATTCATTTTTAAGACTCCAATTCTCCCCAGCCATGATATTTGCTTATTTTTCCAGGAGGACAGGTCTCTTATGATTTCGTTTTTTAAATTAGCATAGTTAAATTTAAATAGATCCTGCATTGAGGGGGTTAGAAATATTCCTAGATATTTAAGTTTTTTTTGAGCAATGGGGATCCCAAATCTGTCTTTTATATTATTTATAACCCTCGGGCTAGTATTAATATTAATTATCTCCGATTTGGAGATGTTTAGTTGGAAATTAGAAGCTCTACTGTAACGATCCAGCTCAGCTAGAAGTTCTGGGACTGAAGTCTCAACTTCCGTAAGTGTGTACAGGGCATCGTCAGCATATAGAGCCTGTTTGTATTCGGTTTCACCTACCACTAACCCCTTGATTGCTGGGTTTTGCCTAATTTTTAGTGCCAATACTTCCATTGCTATAGCAAAAAGCAAGGGAGACAGCGGGCACCCTTGCCTGGTGCCATTATAAATATTAAATGACTCTGACAGAGTGCCATTGACTCTGATTCGGGCGTTAGGAAATGAGTAAAGGGCTAAGGACATGTTCAAGAAGGGAACCGGGATCCCCATCTCCTCCATAGCTCTTCGCAAAAAAGGCCAGCTCACCCTATCGAACGCCTTTTCTGCGTCGGTAGCGAGAAGGGCCATGGGAGTGTTTGTAATCCTAGCATGGTTTATTAACTGTAGCACTCTGATAGTATTATCACGGGCTTCACGCCCTGGGACAAAGCCTACCTGATCGTTATGGATTAAAGTGGTGTTGATAAGTGAAATTGGTCTAAAATTCTCTGGGCATGTGGCAGTCTTGCCGGGTTTGGGGATTACTGTTATATGAGCTTCTAAGAGTGAGCTTGACAATTTGGGGTTGTCCCTTAAATTATTAAAAAGTCGTAAGAGGTGGGGGGATAGAATATTCTTAAATGTTTTAAAGTATTTGGCGGAAAAGCCATCTGGTCCCGGGCTTTTGCCAGAGGGAGTATCTTTAATGGCCTGATGTAACTCCTCTAAAGAGATAGGGGATTCTAGGTATGTTTTTGCGTCATCTGCTAGGGAGGGAAGATTTAGATTTTGGAAGTACCTCTCCAGGCTAGTCATGTTTTCTGCGTTATCGTCATGTGAGTATGTTGGTTTGTCAGGTTTGTCAATGCCATATAGGGAACTATAGTAAGCTCGAAAAGCAGAAGCAATGGTTTTACTATCATGTATGACTGAACCCTCTTTTGTGGTTAGGGAGTGAGTGTATGCAGATAATTGTTTCCTACGAAGGGTTCTTGCCAGAATTTTTCCTGGTTTGTTACCTCCCTCGTAGTAGAATTGTTTGAGGTGAAGGGCATTTCGTTGGTGTACCTCTGTTAGGAAGTGTTTGAGTTCCCTTCTAGAGTGCATAAGGGCCTGCTTCAGAGTGTCATTACCAGTATTCTTTTTGTGTTCTTTTTCAAGGGAGTCAATCTTATTTAAGAGGTTAGAGTGCATATCTCTTGATTGTTTGGAGATTCTAGCTCTATGTTTGATAAATAGACCTTTAATTACAGATTTGTGAGCTTCCCATTCCATTAATGCGGAAGAGGAGGTATTCACATTCAACAAGAAGTATTCCGATAACTGTTTTCCTACATCTTCAAGTATCAATGGGTTAGACAACAAAGTGTCATCCAGCTTCCAAATACGAGACGTGATTGGAAGATCTGGCCATGTGACTGAACAGGTGATTGGGGCGTGATCTGACCATGTTATGTTCCCTATTTTACACTGATTGATAAGAGTAAGGCCGTTAGTATCTGTAAATATGTGATCAATACGCGTATAGCAGTTATGTGGGGAGGAGAAAAAGGTATAATCCTTCGCAGAAGGATGCAGCGCTCTCCAAACATCGTGGAGTGAGAGACTCTGTAGGGAGTTCTTCACTGACTTAAGTACAGATCTGGGAATGCTAGAGGAGCCTCTAGAGGCGTCTAACGCGGGGTCAAATGAGATGTTAAAATCCACGGCTAATAGAGTTACTCCCTTGGCATGGTCTAAAAGTAAATTTGTTATTTTTTAAAAAAAACAGCTCTGATATTGATTGGGGGCATAGATATTTAGTAGTGTGATGCTTTGGCCGAAGAGCGAACCAACCAAGAGGACATAACGCCCCTCTGGGTCTTTTATTATTTGTGATATCTGGAGAGGTAGGGATTTGTGAATTAGAATTCCCACTCCCCCTCTTTTGCTAGGCCCGGAGGCAAAGCAGGTGACGGGATAAAGTGTAGGGGACCACCGAGGTTCCTTACCTTTTTGGAAATGAGTTTCCTGTAGCATCAGGATTTGACTGTCAAGTTTATTTAGCTCCCTTAGAACGATGGATCTTTTACCAGGGCTATTCAATCCCTTTACGTTTATTGAAGTCACTTGAAAAGAGTGGTCTTGAAACCTACTGTGTTTGATAGGCATTGTATCGGATATCTGTGAAGAGAAAAAAAAAAAAAAATAGGGGAAGGGGGAAGAGGAAGGAAGAGGAGAGGGAAAGGAATAAAGCAGCTAAAGGGGTTAGAACAGAGATAGGGAAACAGCGAGGTGAGGCACTATAGATAAGAAGGGAGAAGAAAGAAGAAAAGAGGTTTATTGTTTGAGGACAATAAGCCTATGGAGAACACTTGTACAAATATTAATATTGTAAGATTTATACCTAATTCAAGGCAAAAGTGGGGGGAAGTATCTCTATAACCAGTTTAGACAGATGAATTAAAAATGATCTTAGTTTTTCAAGGACGTGATTGGGGGAATGGGGAGGGAGGGGGAACCAGGAAAGGGAGGGGGGAAACGGTAAAAAAGGGGGAGGGAAACGAGGGGGGAGGGGAGGGGGGAGGAGGGGAGGGGGCCGGGAAGGGATGAAAGGGGTCGCCCCTCTCAGGGAAGGGAGGAACTCCTTAGGAATGGCAAGAGGGGTACACCAAAACACTCTCCCCCAGCAGGGGGAACTCGTGCTAATAAGGTATAGGGAACAGTTCACAAGAGACATTTTAACTTGAGGACTATTGAGGATAGCATATAGCAAGTATTAACATTTTGATATTTAAGGTAAATGAAAATAGGTAAGCGGATGAGGCGAGATTTAAATAAGGCAATGTAGGCTCCATACATCCCTAACCTTCATAACCACAAAGCTTCTTAAAAGAAGAACTAGGTTAGTAAACAACATTTAAACAATTGTTTAGAATTCTTAAAACAACCTCCAAACAGCGTATATTATGAACATCATCTACATAAGAGTTCACTATGCTCCACTAATGAGAACAATATTTTTTTTATTATTTTTTTTTTATTATTATATTTTTTTTGTTTAGCTTTTGTGAAGCAAGTGGTCCCTCATGTTCTCTTCACATGTTAAAGTTCCCAAAAGAGGGTTACAATATTGGGTAACACAGTAATAATTTCCCTGCAAAAGGAGGAAAAAAGTAAACGTAACATTCTGAACATAAATGAAGGCAACTGTCAAAGGATACAGGGGTATTGATGTTTATGTCCGCCGGTATCCCCGAAAGGGGGAGATTAAGTCATAAAGCCCAACAATATACAGGACTCAAGGACATTCATATGGACCAATGATGAGCGTGCAAAGTTGAAAAGTGATACCAATTAGCTGTCACTGGAGATCCATCCCTGGTAAGAGAAGGGATGTAGATTATCCATCTGGAAAGTGAAGATCTGCTTCATTTCAGAGCTTTTTGAATAATCCAGAAAAAGCACATTTTCATATATCTTCTCCGCTAGTTGAGGCAGATGTAGGGCCTTGTAGGCGGGAGTTGTCATCTGGAGACCAAGGAAGGGAGAGTTCTCTATAGAAGACACCGGGATCCGAATCTGGCCTATAGATCGCCGTTTTGTTTCTGAACGTTGCAATTATGGAAACCGGAAAGCCCCATCTGTAGTGTATCTTGTTGTTTATTAAAATGGTGGTGACGTGTGACATATCTCTCCTCTTCTGAAGTGTTATGGGAGATAGATCCGAGAAAAGTTGAATCTCTTCCCCCACATGCATAATGGGACTTTTTTCCCTGGCATAGCGAAGGAGTTCTTCCTTATCCTTGTACCGGAGGAATTTAATTATTATGTCTCTCGGAGGTGCTTTTGGGGGGGCTTTGGTCGGGTAGCTCTATGAGCCCTCTCAATTTGAAGATCTTCTGAATCGGGGCTATTCTTTATGACTCTGAAAAGGGCTTGGAGATACCCCTCTATCGCTGGCGGTAAAACAGACTCAGAAACTCCCCTAATCCGGAGGTTATTCCTCCGACAGCGGTTCTCCAGGTCCTCCAGCTTATCGGAAAGGGCCTGTATCTTGCTGTCTTGAGCAGTAATATTTGAGGAATTAGTTTGAATCTCCTTCTGCAGATTATTTTGAGTTTCTTCAAGGGAGACCACTCTTCTGTCAATTGCACTGAGGTCTTTCCTGAGGTCCCCAAAAAGGGTTCTCATTTCGTGTAACACCACTTTGATGTCGTCTTTTGAAGTCAAATGTGTAAGATCCCCCTTAGTAACATAAGAAACAGTCTCATGATTCCCTCTTCCTGCTGGAGTGGCCATTATAAGTTGTTCTTCTATTGTGTTTGATGTATCAATAAGGGGTTGTTGTTCCCTAGGCTTTAGGAATTGCGTTAAGGGCTTAGTGGATGAGGATGAGGCCTTATCTCCTTTATTTGATTTCTTGCAAGGCATCACCTGATGGCAGTGTCAGAGTAAGGCAAAAGTTCCCTGATAATTGTGCAGTCTATAGGTGTATTGAGGAGCAAGGATTGTAAATATAGCTGAGTGTCCCTGTGTTAGACTAGAGATTATATGAATTGTTTGCTTATTTAGCACCTTTATCTTGATTTTAGGCAGAAGATCTACTATATAGGCCTATGTCTCTAAGTCTAATGTGATGCCTTTTAGGTTGAGGAGTAGCCGTAAAGTAGTGTGTAGGAGTAAAGGGAGAACAATGCTTAATTGCCCATTTACCTTCTTTGATTGACTTCTGCAATCGAGCCGTCTGTGATGCTGACCGGAGGTATCAAGTGGCAGCTGTTTTACTTGGTGCGCTGCGTAATGCAGAGACAGAGTCGCATGGTGTGATGAGTGCTCCGTCGTCCCCCCGCCTCACTCAGTCCCCCTCTCCCCCGCAGCATGAGTAAAGGAGGATAATATCTTCTTGTAGGTAAGTGCGGGAGCACTTGATCGCTTGCACAAGGTGAGGCAGGCTATTTGTTGTAGCGCTCCTTAGAAGTTCTCAATGTAGTGGAGTTAGGCTGTATCTCTGTTGCTGCACCGGGCCTCAGTAATAAAACCGAGTGATGTGAGAGGACCCCACACTCGGCAAATAAAATTCTTGTCCAGGAGGTTTAATGTAGTGTTTTGGAGGGGGAAGAGGATGGTGGGAAAGGATCACGTCCCTAAAAGTTGTTAAATACTGGCATAGGAGATGGGAGCCCTTCTAACTAGCAGCCATCTTCCAGCGTGGCTAGACTCCGCCCCCCCCTCCCTTACTTTTTTAACCTTGCAATTGAGCCATTAGCAATAACTCTAAGAAAAGATCTAGAAGGTATTTTGGTGGGAGGAAGGAAAGTGGTATTATCACTTTACACAACAATTTATTGGTGTTTATAGAAAACTCCCAGAAAAATATCCCTATCTTAATAGACATTATACAACGATATAGTACATTTCTGGCTATAAGATCAATCTTGCCAAATCTGAAATTCTCTGGCTACATAAAAATGTAAATAGTATTTCCTATACACCATTTAAATAGGTAGAATAACAGGTTAAATACCTTGGTATTATCTTAAGTAGGAATCCAGCTAATTGGTATGACATTAATTATAAAAAAAAAGTATGGGCATCTTTAGCAAGAGATTTGCAGAAATGGGAGGTGTTACCTCTGGGTCTCTCAGCCAAAATACATTTGATTAAGATGATTCTCCTCCCCAAAATATTATTTATGTGCCAAAATCTACCACTATTTATAAAAGGGAAAGATCTTAAAAAATTCCATTCTAATTGTTTACATTTTTTTCTGGAAGGGAGGGAAAGCATGTATGGCGCTGAAGAGACTAATGCAGAAAAAAGAAGATGGAGGGCTTGGTTTTCCCAATAATAATAAGTAAGATTGCATACGACTGGCTGCTAGAAAAAGATCTAGTTTCTTATTCACAATTAGAACATAATTTGATATAACTACTTCACTTCGATCTCAAGAATATACCCAAAGAACTGGCTAAATTGAAAACAGTATATAATGTAGTGGTTTCCTGGACTAAATACAATAAGGAGCTAGATGTTAATAACTAGGTATCTCAATATCTTACTATTCGAGGGAACCCAGACTTCACACCTGGAATAGAGCAAAATATTTTTAAGAAATGAGAGCAGAAAGATTTGATCTATGTAACTAAATTTAAAGATAGAGAACTACAGACAATCAAATCATTCAACGTATTAGCTCAGGAATTTGCCCTATCTTCCAAAGATTTTTATGCATATTTACAGATTAGACACTTTTTTCAACTTAATAGAAAAATATGGGAATAATTGGTCATTGGGAGTAATAGATTCTAGCATAAAAATGTATCAAGCTGGGCTGAACTCAATATCAATCTGGTATAATTTAATAATGCAGAAAACTGAACAGGACAACTTAGAGAAAATAAATACTGCTTGGAGTAAAGATTTTAGAGAGATCTCAGCAGCAGAGATTACACAGAGTATTAAAAGAGTACATAAAGCTATTAATTCAATTAGCTGGAAGGAATCCCATGTGAGAATTCTATATAAGGCTTACATGACACCAGCAGTTATAGCAAGGTGGTCTAAGCAAGATAACACAGGCTGCGCAAGATGTAATTTTACAAATGCCGATATTAGTCACTGCTTCTGGACATGCCCTAAGATCCAAAAAAATTGGAATAGGGTTAATTACTGGGTGAATAGGTTTATAGAAACGAAATGTAAACTAGAGGCACAACATATATTTTTCTTATATCCAAATGTAAAAGATACAGAGAACGTAGAATTAATTAATACGGCCATATTGATTGGGCGCAATGTTATACTGAGATCCTGGAAATCTAAATCCAGCCCAACAATAAAAAATTGAACAATAAAATATTGGTACAGATGAATATGGAACAGTTTAATATAAATATAACACAGGAGAAGGGAGTGGCTCTTTTTCCCCAGAAATGGTTAAAAGCGCTACTGACATTTCCAGTGAGGGTCCAAAAGAAGATAATATATCCCTTCAGGAAATCTGATTATTTCAGCATAGTCTTACTATCTGGAAGCTTCCTAGAGTTTTGGGGTAACTGAGAGGTGGGAATGAGAGAAGAGGGAAGAGTGTATCTATGTTTTGTTTTGTTTTTCTCTTTTTTTTTTCTTCCTTTTCTTCTGTTTGTTGAGTTAGGTGGCATGGTAATGAGTTTCTTAATATTGCCAAAATATATTTTTTTTTATATATAAACTGGGGGAATTATTTTGGCGGTTGTATACATGTAAAGCCAGAGTGAGTACAGGGTTAGATTTGTCTATGAAGTTGAAGAGATAATATAAGGCTGATTTGTGAGTAAAGACGATAGGTCTCCTCTTAGTTTTTTGTTATCTTTAAGGATTGATCTACATAGTAAGGATACAGTTTTGGGCAGAGACGTGTCTTTCTTTATGGTATATGTTGGAACCCTATGCCATATGAAATAAGACAAGAAGACAATACAGCAGAGGATATTTATTGGATTGATATTGTATATGTATGTAATATGCAAATAAGCATGGAGAGATATATTGATCAGGTGTTAGTATATGTACTCTCAATGACATACTCTGTAATGTTTATGCATTTTTTTTCTTTGTCTACAACCTTAATAAAAATATATTTATATAAAAAAAAAAGAAAATATTCCCCCATGTGCAGAACATTGAAATGTATAATATTTACAGTAAATACATAGTTAAAACCTGTATCAAATATGAATATTGCATAAATGTGCTTTTACATGTGGGCAAAGGACTCCAATGCACACAAACACACACACACACACATATATGTATATATATATATATATATATATATATATATATGCCTAGAAATGTATGCATATGTATTTATGAGTTTATATGTGTATATATATGTCTGTAAATACATATATACAAATATAAATACATATGTACACACACACATATATATATATATATATATATATACACATTTTTAAAGATTTATATGTATGTATGTCTATGTTAAAGCTTGTTGCCTGCTTTTTTTTTTAACACCTGAGATCTCATATCTTTAAACCCCTATAACTTTTGTGTGCAATATTTATTTTAATATTTTTTATTAGACAGTGTTATTATGAGTGTAACTATACTTTGCAATGTATTTTTTATGTTTTGTGCAACTTTTATGTTTTGTGAATCAGTTAACCAGTGCTCTGAATACGCGGTAATGATTCTAGCTTAAACCGCAATTGCGTTCATGCGATCACGTTTACTTTCAACTCGTAATACGAGCAGTAAGCCCGATGAGCGCAAAACCTCACTATATCGCCCTTATCGCTCAGGCAGAAAAGTTTGCGCTCCACTCCTAATATAGCCCTAAATGTGGGTTGGATGGGAGCTCTGTCTTTCTCTTGCAACAATACTCTGGATAATTCTCTCACAGATCTTAGAGACGCTATCATCTATGGCAAGGACTTGTCTCAGTGACTTCCATGTGAGCTTTATTTTAAATGCAGCAATATACAGATTTTATAGCTCATTCAGGAGATAGAGAAGCTCGCCTCTAATCAACTGAAAATGAATATGTTCAGCACCAGATGTAATGTTCCCTTGTAAATAATGCAGTCAGAAGTGGTTTGATCATGTCATACTATTCATACATCAGCATTAAAAAGACTGCTTTAGCTATCCATTTTTTCTTACTTTGAGGTCAGCAGCACATGTGAGTAATTCCAATGTCAGCACTAACACACAAGTACAGAGCACACCTGTCAATCAACTCCCTACACATGCATGTCGTTCATACAAAGCTGTAAATAAAATGGCTCCTAATGTGAAGAGGTTGTGTGCACTTATTTATAGAGTGCTGCTCTTTCATATAGATTATAAACAACGTTTGATTAGTATGTCTATTTAACTACATAGGTATATTGGATGTACAGAGAGAACTTTTAAAGGTATGTCCTTTAATAAACATATACACACATTTCATGCATATTTGAGAATTAATTAGGGAGATAATAAATACCTATAAATATTTTTATTTAAAGGGACAGTCTACTCAAGATAGAATTATTATTGTTTACAAAGATAGATAATCCCTTTATTACCCATTCCCCAGTTTTGCATAACTAACTGTTATTTTAATATACTTTTTACCTCTGTGTTTACCTTGTATCTAAGTCTCTGCAGACTGCCCCCTTATCTCAGTTCTTTTGACAGACATGCATTTTAGCCAATCAGTGCTGACTCATAAATAACTCCACAGAAGTGAGCACAATGTTTTCTATATGACACACGTGAACTAGAGCTGTCTAACTGTGCAAAACTGTCATAATGCACTGAGATAAGAGGCAGCATATTAGCCTGCCAAGGTTTAGCTGTCAACTAAGAAAACAAAGACAACAAAGCAAATGTAATGATCAAAGTAAATTGGAAAGTTATTTAAAATTGCATGTCCTATCTGAATCATGGAAGTTTAATTTTTACTAGACTGTCCCTTTAATGAAAATCACAATACAATTGAACGAGGCTCAAAGCATTTCATTTTCCTGCACTGCTTTTAAAGCAGAGCAATATTTTATAGCCCCTCCCCCCTTTTTAAACGCTGTACTGCCAGTCCCCACTTTTTTCCCATCAAATGCAAGATGAGCGGAACAGCCAATCAGATTCTGCACCGCCAGTCCCATAGACTGTAATAGGAGTAAACTTCCAACTGCGAAGTGATACGGAAATGTACAGATATTCATAAACACTGTGCTTTGCAGAAATAGAATCTTCTCTCCTTTAGAGATGTTATCTTATACAAGATCTATTTAACTAGTAATATAACCCAATGAAAATGAACTTTTAAATTACATGCTGTGCTTCTTTAAACTTAATCTAAAATGAACTTTGTTGGGGACTGTGTGTAGAAGAATACAACTGTGATGATTATTCAGTTGGAGTTCCTTCCAACACGGCAATTTCCTCCTCATTGTGTGTTTTAGATTTAACAAAAATATCCGTAGTAGTAGGAAAGTTATTAACATACATTGGCATATAAACACTCATCAGCTCAGCAGCAGTTACACTCATTATGCACATCTGGCGTTTGCACAAATATACAACACTGGGATGGTACCACTTACAGCTGGATGCAACACATGGGGAGATAATCTGCAAGAAATAACAAAGTAATATGTAGGATAACTATGTATAATTGGCTTTACCTGTTATTTGTTAAGAAAATCGAAGCACAGGACCAGGTTATGCAAATTTCAATGATGTATTCAAAACTCAAAGACGCTTCTTAAAGGGACATGATACCCAAATTTTTTCTTTCATGATTTAGGTAGAGCATACAGTTTTAAACATCTTTCCACTTGACTTCTATTATCAAATTTGCTTCATTCTCTTGGTATCATTTGTTGAAGGAGCAGCAATGCACTACTGGTTTCTAACTGAACACATGGGTGAGCCAATTGCAATTGGTTTATATATGCAGCCACCAATAAGCAGCTAGAACCTAAGTTATTTGCTGCTCCTGAGCTTTCCTAGATTAACCTTTCATCAAAGGATAAGAAGAGAAAGAAACAAATAAAATAATAAACGTAATTGGAAAGTTGTTTAAAATTGTATTCTCTGTCTAAATAATGAATGTCTAATTATGACTTTACTGTCCCTGTAATACACCTATGTTGTAATTAGATTACAAATATGATGTCATATGGGTTAATATATGGTCCATTTGAGTTATCATTTACCTTAGGTATATTAGTGTATGGTCAACAAATCTCCAAAATAGCAGTTCTCTAAGGATAGGTGACATAAACTATATTCAAATTCCTTATACTAAATGCCTGTTCATCTGAAATACATAATTGAATTTGTGGTGTTGGGAATCAGACTGACAATGTGTTACTAACAGTGACATGATAACAAAAACAAGGTGACTCTGTGGGGATTAAAACCCTGATTTTTTCTGAAGAAATTCTACTTATTATCTCAGGGTCATTGTGCCCTTCATGTTTCTGCAAATGATAATTAATTCATTTTTTACACATTCCCTCCTGCATGTTGAGATTGATTTGTGTTATGTTTTAAGGATTCTATAAATTGATTAAACACATAAAAAATGTAAAAAAAAATCTCCAAAATACAAAAAAGGAATGTCTCTTAAAGGGACAGTCTACACCATAATTTTTATTGTTTTAAAAGATAGATAATCCCTTTATTACCCATTTCCCAGTTTTGCATAACCAACACAGTTATAATAATATACTTTTAACCTCTGTGATTATCTTGTATCTAAGCCTCTGCAAACTGCCCCTTTTTTCAGTTCTTTTGACAGACTTGCAGTCTAGCCAATCAGTGCCTGCTCCCAGATAACTTCTCGTGCATGAGCACAGTGTTATCTATATGAAATACGTGAACTAACACCCTCTAGTGGTGAAAAACTGTTAAAATGCAATCTGAAAGAGGTGGGCTTCAAGGTCTAAGAAATTAGCATATGAACCTCCTAGGTTAAGCTTTCAACTAAGAATACCAAGAGAACAAAGCAAAATTGGTGATAAAAGTAAATTGGAAAATTGTTTAAAATTACATGCTCTATCTGAATCATGAAAGTTTATTTTGGCCTAGACTGTCCCTTTAACAGTACAACAGATTGACAAGAACATTTTATTATAGAAATATTGCGCGGGTCAGCTCTTACTATGTGTTAAACTTAAAGAAAAGTGTTAAACACATAGTTAAAGTCAGCTCCAGCAAAGCACATCACCTCACCTGGAATATCTGGTGATTGGCAGATATGAACAGTTTCCTTTTGTGATTGGCTCAGATCAGGTGCATAAGTGCATTGCACCACTAAAAATGTGACTGCTTCTTTTATTCAGTTTACAAATATTTTTATTTTAAGGGATACTGAGCCCAAATTTTTTCTTTCCTGTTTCAGACAGAGCATCCAATTTTAAGCAACCTTCTAATTTACTCCTATTATCAATTTTATTTGTTCTCTTGGTATCTTTATATGAAAGAGCAGGAATGTAAGCTTTACAAGCCGTCCCATCTTTGGTTCAGCACCTGGGTAGCGCTTGCTGACTGGTTGGTAAATGTAGCCACCAATCAGCAAACGCTACCCAGGGTGATGAACCAAAAATGGGACGGTTCATAAGCTTACATTCCTGCTTTTTCAAATAAAGAGAACAAGAGAACAAAGAAAAATTGATAATATGAGTAAATTAGAAAGTTGTTTAAAAATGCATGCTCTATCTGAATTATGGAGGGGAAAAAAAAATCAGGTTCAGTATCCCTTTAATGACTTTTCTGTAGTATGGCACTATGATACTAAACACATATAAACAAAACCCTTACCAGAGCCTTTACACACATTCCCATCCTCTTCATTATTCTTGCAAACACAAAGCATTTTTTAGACTATACCACACCAATGTGTACCACAGCAGTGAGTGAAATCTGTTAATATATCTCCATATATGGAATGTAGATACAATTTTGGATCTCCTTAAAGAAAAGAGTTCAATTAACTTCTAAAAAGTAGCATTTCTCAAACATATCAGCATGGGATCATTATATTTTTTTCCATAATTAATGTGTACTTTATTTAAGACTATAGCAAACATAAATGAACATTTCATTAATTAATCTGATTACTGTACAGTGCTGCTTTGAAATTGAATATTAAATGAAAACCTCACTAATTCAAACAAATATTCTACTGGGCACTTCTTAATTAGTGTTAGATGTTATATTCTGAGAAACTTACTTTCTTAGATATTTACATTTAAAGTTGAATTTCTTACTCAACCTAATCTAAAGATGGATAATTACTGTAGTTAAAGGGACATGAAATCTTTTATTTCATAATTCGGATAGAGAATACAATTTTAAACAACTTTCCAATTGTCTTCTTTTATCTAATTTGCTTAATTATCTTGGTATCCTTTATTGAAGAAGCTTCTATGCACTACTGGGAGTAAAGATAAATGCATTGGGAGAGCCAATAGCATGAAGCATATATGTGCAGCCACCAAGTCTACTGAGTCCATTTCAAAAAAGATATCAAGAGAACAAAACAAATTAAATAATAGCGCATTGGAAGGTTATTGAAATTCATATGCTCTATCTGAATCATGAAAGAGAAAATGTGGGGTTTTTATGTCCCCTTAAAGGGATACTAAACCCAAATTTTTACTTTCATGATTTGGACAAAGCATGTCATTTTAAGTAACTTTCTAATTTACTCCTATTATCAATTTGTCTTCGTTCTCTTGGTAACTTTATTTTGGCTCAGCACCTGGGTAGAGCTTGCTGATTGGTGGCTAAATGTAACCATTAATTAGCAAGCGCTATCCAGGGTCCTGAACCAAAAATGGTCTGTCTCTGAAACTGTAATTCCTGCTTTTCAAATAAAGATACCAAGAAAACGAAGAAAAATTCATAATAGGAGTAAAATAGAAAGTTTCTTAAAATGATATGCGCTATCCGAAACATAAAAGAAAAAATGAGGGTTTAGTATCCCTTTAAGTTTAAATGAAGTTTCTAGTTACATTCAACAACTTAATTATAGATAGATAGATAGATAAATAGATAGATAATTGATAGAAAGATAATATATTAGATAGATAGATAGATAGATAGATAGATAGATAGATAGATAGATAGATAGATAGATAGATAGATGATAGATAAATAGATTAGACAGACAAACACACACACAGATAGATAGATAGATAGATAGATAGATAGATAGATAGATAGATAGATAGTTAGATAGATAGATAGATAGATATAGATAAGCTAGACAGAAAGATAATTGATAGATATATAATAGATAAATAGATAGATATATACATAGATAGATAGATAGATAGATAGGTAGATTATAAAGATAGATAATGATAGGCAGACAGATACATTTAAAAAAGTTTAGCCACAAATCAGCAAGCGCTAGCCAGGGTGCTGAACCAAAGATGGGCTAGCTTATAAGCTTACATTCCTGCTTTTTCAAATAAAGATACCAAAAGAACAAAGAAAAATTGATAACAGGAGTACATTAGAAAGTTGCTTAAAATTGCATACTCTATCTGAATCATGAAATTATTATTTTTTGGTTCAGTATCTCGTTAAGAAAATAAATATTTTTCGATTCGGATAAAGCATGCAATTTTAATCAACTATTTTTTAATTCATTTCTGTTATCAAATTTACTTTGTTCTTTTGGTATCCTTTTTTGAAGAACACACCGAGTAGGATCAGGAGTGCACACATATCTTGAGCATTATATGGCTTCAGTGTTTGCAATCTTTTACATTGTTGCAAACATTGATGCCATCTAGTGTTTAAAAGATTTCAATTTACAGATGTGACATACAACAAATAGCTCATTGCTGTATTTTGGAAAAACTGAAGGATGCAAATTCTTCAAACACAAAGCTGACAAATGTGAGAAATATTTCCTAGTCGGCTTTCATTTGCATACCCAAAGACACTGCAAATACTGCCTGTGACAGTAAGGTATTGCAATAAAAAATAAAAATAACCCCATTCATTTTACATTAGTGCCTTTAGAGGATATTTACTTTCATATAGCAATTTTATTTATTCTGTTGTATATTACTTGATTTCTTGATGTAACTTCATTTTGTTTTTTTGGGATAAATATTGCCTAAATATCAGTACAGATGCAAAATTACTCTTACTCTTTTAATTATTTTTCTTTATAATGCTGATTTATCATCAAAATAAACAGACAATTGTGTATATCCACAACCATATTAGTTCTCCCAGTTTTGAAAGTCAATGGGTCATTTACTGTCTTCATATGTTTAGTATCCATTTGCTAATTTTTTAGTCTAAGATTCTGTGTGAATCTTCCTTTGTTAACAGTTTTACTGAGCAGACACAGTCCTTTGGGCTGAGGAGTAACCATTAGATGTCACAACTTTATCACTTTATATTAATTAGGCACAATGGTTAAATGAAGCAAATTAAAATCTCAGAGCTGTCTATAACATTCATGACACTACTCAAATATTAAACATTGTGGACAGCAAACCCTGGGGAGAAACTGCTGTGAAAAGAAGTAGCATACTAATCCAGGGCTATAGTCTCATTCACTGCAAAATAATCTACTTGCAAAGGGATAAAGTGCATTTGCTGATTTGCTGAGATTATAGGATGCTGCAAAAGAATAACATGTATATGTACTTAAAAAAAGCACAGACACAAACATTTATACACACATGCATATACCCACATATACAAACACACACACACATGCATACACACACAAACATTTATACACACACGCCTACACCCACATATACAAACACACACACATATATCCATACAAACACAAACATTTATACACATATATACACACACATACACACATACACACACTCACACACCTACATACTCATTTACATATATATATATATATATATATATATATATATATATATATATATATATATATATATATATATATATATATATATAAACACACACATTTATATACACACGAACATAAACACAAACAAACAAACAAACACATATACATACAAACACAAACATTTATACACACACATAAATACACACACGCATACACCCACATATACAAACACACACACATACATACAAATACACTCACACACCTACATACTCATTCACATACACACATTTATATAAACACGAACTTACACACACACACAAACAAACACAAATATATAAATACAAATACATAATACGTATATACACACACGCATACACCCACATATACAAACACACACACACATACATACATACACACATGCATACACCCACATATACAAACACATACAAACACCCACAGATATTTACATACATTCATTCATACACACACATATACAGACACTCACGCACATATGCACATAAACACACACACTTATACACATAGATACACCCACACGTATATACACATACATAAAGATACACACAAACCAGGGGCATATTTTAGCCTAAACAAATGAGGCACTTGCCTAGGGCAGCAAATGGTGTGTGTGTGTGTGTATGTGTGTACATGTGCTAACTCAACCCACCTGAGTGTATGTATTTGCAAGTCCTGGTGAACATTTATTTTAGAAATGCAATTAAAAAAAAAATCGTATGGCCAAAAAAAGTGCTTAAAATCTAGGGGCCACCAGAAGTTTAAGTGCCTAGGGCAGCACAAAACCTTCATACACCACTGACACAAACAACACCCACACAAACACACAACATGTCTACATAATTAAATTTGATTGTCCTTATATTTGCTGTTAAATGAATAGATCATATAGACTTACTCCATCTAACATCAACCATTTAATATGTACTGAAAATGTAAAGTGCATACCAAATTTTACACATGTCTGTTTTGGGTGGTTTCTTACATAAAAATTGCCCAAGCAAAAACAGGCATGTACATTAACAAACGTATTTATGTTAGGCCACTTTCGGAATGTATGATTCTATGAAAATTATTGACTTCCTCAGTTCCAAAAGGTGGCTAATAAAATAGTTGTACCATTCTTATTACTCTCTGTCTCTAAATGGTGATATATATTTATGTCCATCTCTGCAATATCCTTTAGATTTCAGTTTGACACATTGAGAATAGGTCATTCTAATTTCACAGTGCAATTAGCAGTTCTTTACATTTAATTAAGTGAAAGACACAACAGCTCTTTCACTGTCAATACTCTCATTTGTTCATTTTACTGACGGAGTTCTATCTTTAGTGGAATCATTAAATGCATGAGTGATCTAATCAGCCTCTTAATGTACAGTATATACTTCTTCATGGTACAGAAAAACATATTCACTAAGGAGTTGTCCCTATAATGTATGTTTTATGATGCAACCCAAAGGTACAGATGAAAGATACAATATTGCAGTTTATTGTTATTGAATTTGTAAATGTAAAATGTTGCAGTAATAACTGAAGGAAAACTTCCACGTGGATACTTTGTAGCACAGCACAGAAAAAAATGTTTTTATCTGCAAAAATAATATCGGAATTATTGTACAATCACCATAGCAAATAAATGGCAACACAAAAGCTATGACATTTATATGTGGTAAATGCCTTTACAAATTCTACAGTCTCACAAATTCCTATGTTATTGTCTAGAACATAGTTTGTGATAATCAGACCCTAGATAAGACATTTATCACCCTTTCTAATATATATTTAAAATGTATAAACACACACACTCACATAGTATATACAGTATATAAACTCATATATATAAAAAAATCAAAAATATATATAAAATATATAAAAAAATAAATAAAAGTAGAAATAATAAAAACACACACAATAAATTGAGTTTAGTGTATAATAAGATTAGTCTGATAGTGAGCTGTTGTTTTCCTCTTTGTTTTCTCTTCATTCCTCCTATATCTAGAACTTAATGCAGCATAAGGAAATATAAACACAAACTAATTGACTAGGGATTGGCTGGGATGGTTTGCTATTGGTTTAAATGAATTTATATAAATTTAACATACTATTAAAGTATTGACTAATAGAATGTGCAATGATAGTATATACAGAATCTTTGATGCAATAATATATTTGTAGAGATATACCTTTGTTATATTAGACAAAACACATTGGTATAGTACTCTGTATAGAATTAATGGTTGCCGAATCCACTTCAGTTTATTCTAACCATGCACTTAATTAGAAAAGTCTTTTTCCTTTCTCTATGGTCCTTATCTGAAGAAATGTAACAATGTAATAAATTAAATGAAATGATGTGTTTAGCCATATTAATTTAACAACTTTAATAGCATTAATATGTATTTTTTGTATTCATTGTATAACTAATAACTGCTGGTAATCAATGGGTTATGGAGTGTTGATTTTAATGGGCGGATGTAAGCCCTATAAAAACACCTCCCATATACCAAGGGAGTATGTCTATGATTACGGCCGTGGAGGCTGAAACATGTAAGACCTAGTGTTAACTCTTTTTACCCTATGGAGCTCTGCCTTCAGTACCTACCTTTTTAAATTTTTTGAATAAACGTCAATGTTTTAACGGACTTGGAGACGCCTGGATTCATTCCTTCTTTGTTATATATATATATATATATATATATATATATATATATATATATATATATATATATATATATATATATATACACACACACACACACACAGTCGTATGCAAAAGTTTAGGCACCCCTGACAATTTCCATTTATAAATAATTGGGTTTTTGGATCAGCAATTTCATTTTGATCTATCAAATAACTGAAGAACACAGTAATATTTCAGTAGTGCAATGAGGTTTATTGGATTAACAGAAAATGTGCAATATGCATCAAAATGACATTAGACAGGTGCATAAATTTGGGCACCCTTGTCATTTTGTTGATTTGAATACCTGTAATTACCTAGCACTGATTAATTGGAACACACAATTGGTTTGGTGGTGAGCTCATTAAGCCTTGAACTTTATAGACAGGTGCATCCAATCATGAGAAAAGGTATTTAAGGTGGCCAATTGCAAGTTGTTGTTCTCTTTGATTCTTTGACTGCTGCCATTAAGAGTTACTGAAAAGCCTCCTTGTGCGTGTGGTATGGTGGCGTTAAGCTTTATACCACACAAAATCCAAGGGCTGCTTTGACGTGCTCGTGCACGCTTTCCCCCATAGACATTAATGGAGAGAGTGTTAGAAAAAAAACACCTGAAGTGCAGAATGAAAAATCTCAGAAACGCAACCCCATTGATGTCTAGGGGGAAAAAAGTAAAGTTTAAACCTATCTAACACCCTAACATAAACCCCAAGTCTAAACACCCCTAATCCGCCGCCCCCGACACCGCCGACACTAATAAAAGTTATTAACCGCTGACACTATAATAAAGTTATTAACCCCTATTCCGTCGCTCCCCGACATCGCAGCCACTATAATAAAGTTATTAACCCCTAAACCTCCGGCCTCCCACATCGCCGCCACTAAATAAACCTAATAACCCCTAAACCTTTGGCCTCCCTCATCCCCGCCACTAAATAAACCTATTAACCCCTAAACCGCCAGCCCCCACAATGCAAAACACTAAATTAAACTATTAACCCCTAAACCTAACACCCCCCCTAACAATGATATGTCTGAGAAAGTGGAGAAATGAGTTGGTGACATGTACAGAGGAGGGAATATATACAGGGAGTGCAGAATTATTAGGCAAATGAGTATTTTGACCACATCATCCTCTTTATGCATGTTGTCTTACTCCAAGCTGTATAGGCTCGAAAGCCTACTACCAATTAAGCATATTAGGTGATGTGCATCTCTGTAATGAGAAGGGGTGTGGTCTAATGAGATCAACACCCTATATCAGGTGTGCATAATTATTAGGCAACTTCCTTTCCTTTGGCAAAATGGGTCTTGACAGGCTCAGAAAAGTCAAAAATAGTGAGATATCTTGCAGAAGGATGCAGCACTCTTAAAATTGCAAAGCTTCTGAAGCGTGATCATCGAACAATCAAGCGTTTCATGCAAAATAGTCAACAGGGTCGCAAGAAGCGTGTGGAAAAACCAAGGCGCAAAATAACTGCCCATGAACAGAGAAAAGTCAATCGTGCAGCTGCCAAGATGCCACTTGCCACCAGTTTGGCCATATTTCAGAGCTGCAACATCACTGGAGTGCCCAAAAGCACAAGGTGTGCAATACTCAGAGACATGGCCAAGGTAAGAAAGGCTGAAAGACGACCACCACTGAACAAGACACACAAGCTGAAACGTCAAGACTGGGCAAAGAAATATCTCAAGACTGATTTTTCTAAGGTTTTATGGACTGATGAAATGAGAGTGAGTCTTGATGGGCCAGATGGATAGGCCCGTGGCTGGATTGGTAAAGGGCAGAGAGCTCCAGTCCGACTCAGACGCCAGCAAGGTGGAGGTGGAGTACTGGTTTGGGCTGGTATCATCAAAGATGAGCTTGTGGGGCCTTTTCGGGTTGAGGATGGAGTCAAGCTCAACTCCCAGTCCTACTGCCAGTTTCTGGAAGACACCTTCTTCAAGCAGTGGGACAGGAAGAAGTCTGCATCCTTCAAGAAAAACATGATTTTCATGCAGGACAATGCTCCATCACACGCGTCCAAGTACTCCGCAGCGTGGCTGGCAAGAAAGGGTATAAAA
Source organism: Bombina bombina (assembly GCF_027579735.1). Classification (NCBI taxonomy): domain Eukaryota; kingdom Metazoa; phylum Chordata; class Amphibia; order Anura; family Bombinatoridae; genus Bombina; species Bombina bombina. Next base: position 183,993,638 of record NC_069503.1, on the reverse strand, counting down.
GAAGAAAATCTAATGACATGGCCTCCTTGTTCACCTGATCTGAACCCCATTGAGAACCTGTGGTCCATCATCAAATGTGAGATTTACAAGGAGGGAAAACAGTACACCTCTCTGAACAGTGTCTGGGAGGCTGTGGTTGCTGCTGCACGCAATGTTGATGGTGAACAGATCAAAACACTGACAGAATCCATGGATGGCAGGCTTTTGAGTGTCCTTGCAAAGAAAGGTGGCTATATTGGTCACTGATTTGTTTTTGTTTTGTTTTTGAATGTCAGAAATGTATATTTGTGAATGTTGAGATGTTATATTGGTTTCACTGGTAAAAATAAATAATTGAAATGGGTATATATTTATTTTTTGTTAAGTTGCCTAATAATTATGCACAGTAATAGTCACCTGCACACACAGATATCCCCCTAAAATAGCTATAACTAAAAACAAACTAAAAACTACTTCCAAAACTATTCAGCTTGGATATTAATGAGTTTTTTGGGTTCATTGAGAACATGGTTGTTGTTCAATAATAAAATTAATCCTCAAAAATACAACTTGCCTAATAATTCTGCACTCCCTGTAAGGCATCATGTATAAGTAATATAATTTACAATAGTGGAATGGATTTGAAGTGCTACACTTAGGACTTTTCTTAAAATAATAGCCACAAGCACAAATTAACAGCGGCACTAAGGTACTATAGTATATAATATCAATAACAGGTTAACTGTATAATACATCTGCATCCTTGTATAAGCTATTACTATAGATATGGTAGAATGTGACGTTAAGCCTACATCTGAGTTATCACATGAATATACTAGAGAAGAATGTTTTTATGGATACCTAATTTTGACATAATATTAGCTAGAGACTAATAGCATACTTGGATATGATACAGAGGTATATAGCACAGAAGAGATAGTCTGAGAGAGATGCCCATGTTAGTAGCAAGGTGTTTATAAGTATCTCATCTCATGCCATATATGTGAATTAGCAAAAGCTGGGATTTTCTCCTAGGAGTGCATATTTGAATTGACCCAGTGTAAAGTCTGGGATTATAAAAAGCTGCTTGAAATATCCATGTTATGTGTAGGAATAAACCTATAGGCAATGAACAATAACTACCAATGAAATGATCTATAAATATTAAAAACGTGTAAGCAAAAGGAGCATGATATATATATCAAGACAATAGCTTATGTAACGCATGTCAGAGGAAGCATTTGGAGATGGAGTTATAAATACCAAAGCCGAAGACAACATTGGTAATAGAAACTTATATATGGGAGGTTTGCTAAAATTTCAGCAGGGTAGCAGTGTTCTCAATAGCAAATTGATGGTGCATTACCCTGGCTGCAGACAAGACTCTATCCAAACTAAGTATCTTAGAGCAACCGCCTGAAGGACCCTAATCGCAACATGGAGGTTAGTCCCAATCCAGCCTGAGGTTAGACTCGCTTAGTGCAAGAAACCCAGCCACAGCCTAGGCTTGAGGGGCAACAACTGAACTATGTGATAAGGAATGACAAATATGCTAAGAACTCTCAGAACAGTAGTGTATAGGCTTAACAGTATTTAGAGATCACAATGTGCTTAAAACTTTTAGGGCTAAACATGTCAGGCTTAGGACAGTACTATATTACATATATGAGAAAAAGATGCGCAAGCGTATAATACGTTTCATAGTCCCACATAACCTGTAAGAAGTGAGTAGGGATTAAACATTAAAACATGGTAAGACAAAATCCTCCAATTGTACAAATTTTAAGCATGGGCCTAACAGACAGGGGTTACTATGTAAACTTATAAAGGCCTTGGAGAGATTGATTACCTACATGAGCTATTTTTATGAACCAAGGTTGTGGAGCTTCTGGTGAGAGAAGAGTAGCAAAGTATCAAGTGTCCTAAGTCTATATTCTTCAGACCTAAGGGTCGTTATCCATGGCAATAAATGGTTAGCAAACAACATTACTTCAGATTGAGCTCCCTTAATCAATACCAGGATAAACTAGGTGCAGAGTAAAACTATACTAGAATGAAAACCTAAAAAATTAAGTTTCTAAATTATATAGTTATCCTAGTACTCCATTGTGGTATAGAACCTATGTATTAGTAGAACATCTGTATCATATGAAAAATAAAGAAATAAACATGTCTTTGTTGAGAGGTATTAGACATTGCGTGTACTCTCCCTGAGTAGTAAGGGCATTGTAAGGCTTTGTTGTGAGCGGGTGACCCTAGTCTCTAGGTGCAGGCATGACTAAAACATATAACCCTTAGGTAAAACCATAGCAGTTGTGTAACATTACTTAACCTTATATAAATTAACATTTACAGAAGAGTAACTCACTGTCCAATATTGACCAACCAAATAGAGCCTGTCACATAGTCCTTTAAATATGCTCAAGGAAAATAATTGACATAGACCTCATATGAGACTATAAAGGTGAGAATATAGCTTATTCTTCTAATGTAACACAACATGGAGTATAAAAAAGGAAGAATATTGAATATTAAATGAAAGTAATAATAAAAATAAAAAAAATAGAAGCACTACGAAAGCTTGCAGTTCAATTATATAAGTATAATATAAGAAATAAAATGTCATTTCGATTTTTTAATTGGTAGTATTTTTTTTCTTCTTAGAATAGTAAGGTTAGGTTAATTTATAGTTTAATGTTAGGTTTATTTTTATTTCACAGGTAAGTTTTTATTTATTTAAATATAGTTATATTATAATTTTAAATTAAAGCTAGGGGGTGTTAGGTTTAGGGGTTAATAGTTTAACCCCTAACGACCGATGACGTATGGGGTACGTCCTCCAAAAAAATAACGACTGAGGACGTACCCCATACATCAACGGTCTTTGAAAGCGGTGAAAGCGATCCTGATTCGATTCCAGACGCTTTCCTGTTATAGCAGTGTTATTGCAGTGATGCCTCGATATCGAGGCATCCTGCAATAACGTGGGAGCCGATGTGGGAGGCAGGTGGGCAGCCATCAATGGGATCTAGCATGAAGAGGGGGGCGGGATTGTGGGCGTGTCGCCAGCAGGTGCACGGTGGGCGGCGGGAGCATGCACGGGGCGGGAGCGGGTGGGAACCACTACACTATGGAAAATTTTGTTATATTAAGTGGAAGAAAGGGGGTGGGAATTGGGAATTTAAAAGATCTAAGAGATCTGGAAGGGGGTGTTGGGTTGGTCTTTGGGGGGGAACCTACACTACAGAAAAAAAGTAAAAAAATATAAAAAAAACAATTTTATTGTAAACTGGGTACTGGCAGACAGCTGCCAGTACCCAAGATGGATCCCAATAAGGTAGAGGGGGAGGGTTAGAGAGCTGTTTGGAGGGGGGATCAGGGGGGTTGGGGGCTAAGGGGGGATCCTACTCAGCAGAATAATAAAAATATAAAAATAAAAACCTTTTATTTTAGTATTGGCAGACTTTCTGCCGGTACTTAAGATGGCGGGGACAATTGTGGGGCGGGGGAGGGAAGAGAGCTGTTTGGGAGGGATCAGGGGGTGTTATGTGTCAGGTGGGAGGCTGATCTCTACCCTAAAGCTAAAATTAACCCTGCAAGCTCCCTACAAGCTACCTAATTAACCCCTTCACTTTTAGACATAATACATGTGTGATGAATTTAGCGGCCTTCTAATTACCAAAAAGCAATGGCAAAGCCATATATGTCTGCTATTTCTGAACAAAGGGGATCCCAGAGAAGAATTTACAACCATTTGTGCCATAATTGCACACGCTGTTTGTAAATAATTTCAGTGATAAACCTAAAGTTTGTGAAAAAGTTAATTATTTTTTTTATTTGATCGCATTTGGCGGTGAAATGGTGGCATTAAATATACCAAAATGGGCCTAGATCAATACTTTGAGTTGTCTACTACACTACACTAAAGCTAAAATTAACCCTACAAGCTCCCTAATTAACCCCTTCACTGTTGGACATAATACACGTGTGGTGCGCAGCGGCATTTAGCGACCTTCTAATTACCGAAAAACAACGCCAATGCCATATATGTCTGCTATTTATGAACAAAGGGGATCCCAGAGGAGCATTTATAACCATTTGTGCCATAATTGCACAAGCTGTTTGTAAATCATTTCAGTGAGAAACCTAAAATTGTGAAAAATTTTACTTTTTTTTTATTTGATCGCATTTGGCGGTGAAATGGTGGCATGAAATATACCAAGATGAGCCTAGATCAATACTTGGGGTTGTCTACTACACTACACTACACTAAAGCTAAAATTAACCCTAGAAGCTCCCTACATGCTCCCTAATTAACCCCTTCACTGCTGTGCATAATACACGTCTGGTGCGCAGTGGCATTTAGCGGCCTTCTAATTACCAAAAAGCAACGCCAAAGCCATATATGTCTGCTATTTCTGAACAAAGGGAATTCCAGAGAAGCATTTACAACCATTTATGCCATAATTGCACAAGTTGTTTGTAAATAATTTCAGTGAGAAACCTAAAATTTGTGAAAATATTTGTGAAAAAGTGAAAAAATATTTTTTTGATCGCATTTGGCGGTGAAATGGTGGCATGAAATATACCAAAATGGGCATAGATCAATACTTTTTGGATGTCTTCTAAAAAAATATATATACATGTCAAGAGATATTCAGGGATTCCTAAAAGATATTATTATTATTATCGGTTATTTGTAGAGCGCCAACAGATTCCGCAGCGCTATAAAAGATATCAGTGTTTCAATGTAACTATCGCTAATTTTGAAAAAAAAAAAGGGGTTTGGAAATAGCAAAGTGCTACTTGTATTTATTGCCCTATAACTTGCAAAAAAGCAAAGAACATGTAAACATTGGGTATTTCTAAACTCAGGACAAAATTTAGAAACTATTTAGCATGGGTGTTTTTTGGTGGTTGTAGATGTGTAACAGATTTTTGGGGTCAAAGTTTGAAAAAGTGTGTTTTTTTCCATTTTTTCCTCATATTTTATATTTTTTTATAGTAAATTATAAGATATGATAAAAATATTGCTATCATTAGAAAGTCCATTTAATGGCGAGAAAAATGGTATATAATATGTGTGGGTACAGAAAATGAGTAAGAGGAAAATTACAGCAAAACACAAACACAGCAGAAATGTAAAAATAGCCTTGGTCCCAAACGGTCAGAAAATGGAAAAGTGTGCTGGTCATTAAGGGGTTAATTATCATTTTTCCGATGTGGGGGCCGGAGGTTTAGGGGTTAATAACTTTATTATAGTGGTGGCAATGTGGGAGGCTGAGGTTTAGGGGTTAATAACTTTATTATAGTGGTGGCGATGTCCGGGAGTGGCAGATTTGTGGTTAATATATTTTAATATTGTTGGCAATGCGGATGGGTGGCAGATTATGGGTTATTAGTTTATTTAATAATTGCGATGTGGGTGGGCAGCAGATTAGAAGCTAATACGTTTTAAATAGTGTTTGCGATGCAGGAGGGTGGCAGTTTAGCGGTTAATAGGTAGTTTATGGGTGTTAGTGTACCTTGTAACAGTTTAGTTATGAGTTTTGTGAAACATATTTGTTTCGCAAAATCCATTACTACTGGTCTCAGATGGCGGTATGGATTGTGTCGATATAGGCTGAAATGCAAGCATTTTAGCCTGAATGCACAACCTGTAATACCGGCGCTATGAAAATCCCACACAAAAACGATTTTTTTTTGAGTGCGGAATGGACGTTGCGTTAAAGGCTAAAACGCTTGCGGTATAGCTATACCCTCACGACTCGTAATTTGCGTTCCTGGCCATTAAGCTGGATTGGCCATTTTTCAGCATTAAAAGCTGTACCGCAACTCTTGTAATCTAGCCGTAAGTTATTTAATAGAAGCAGTTCCCGAGTTGTGCAAATCTATCACTGTTTGTTAAGCATGAACCTTCACAAGATTTTGGGTTAGTTCTAAGATCATTTATGAGTATATATTTGGAAATATTTTACCTCTGAAGATGCTCAAATTGATTGTTCTAAACTTTTCTGATGTTGTTGATAGAAATATGAAATGATGTGCTCATATGTTGACATTCTTGTGATGCTTTACTTGTCCTTTGGCACATAATTATTTGTTTTCAATGGCACATGAATAAGAGGTATATTTGCATTACTTACCTATAAAGTACAAAAGTATTTAAACAAACATAATTTTCCTTCCTCTTTTTTTCACTTTCTTACCTGAATTATTGGAGTGGTAGCACAAGTGACATCAAAAGACTGTGATAGTCTACCCAAGGACATCCACAATGCCAGTATGTGTCCTTTACTTGTACTTCTCATTCAGAAGTACAAGTCTTTCTTTAAAGGGACACTAAAACACTTTGATAATATAAAATGGTAAATCATATATATATATATATATATATATATATATATATATATATATATATATATATATATATATAAACCTCTGCAATATGCTTTAATTATTTATTTTGTCCCCTTTTCCTGTAATCCCATTCTCCAAAATTGTGAGCTTTTTAGTTCCTGGTTATATTCCACACAGCCATTGGCTGCATACTCTAGTGACCTATTTATAACTGTCACTAATTGGCCACAGCAGAGAAGGTAAGCTAAATCACAACATGGCATCTCCCATTGTTTTATAGACTCTAAGGGGTTGATTTATGAAGCAACGAATGCTGCTTCTGACTTACTCCGCTTCAGTTCCGTCTGAAGCGGAAGTTAAGAAGCAGCGGTCCTAAGACAATAAATAATAATAATAATAATAAATTGACCCCTAAAACGTTACACTTCTTTTCTCAATATTTAAACAAGAAATAATTTTTTTTTTTAAATGCATCTACATGTTAGTCTCAGACTAATCTTTTGACTGCATCATTATATTTAACATTTATTTAGTGTTTAATGTCCCTTTAAATTAGTTCCAAACTATTTAAAATTATTTCACAACACTGGATAACATTGACATTATTGAGGAGTGCAGATTACAGGTTAAATATAATCAGTTAGACATATTTTTTATTCTAGGAATGGCCAAACAATTTAGTAACTATTTAAAGGGATAGGAAACCTCAACATTTTCTTTTATGATTTGGATAGAACGTACAATTTTCCAATTTACTTCTATTATGAAAATTAATTTTCTTGTTATCCTTTGCTGAAGGAACAACATTGCACTAATAGCTTCTAACTGAACACATCTAGTTAGCCAATCACAAGAGACACATGTGTGCAGGCACCAATCAGCAGCTGGCTCCCTCTAGTGTAGGATATGTGCGTATTCATTTTCAACAAGGGATACCAATAGAACAAAGCACATTTGAAAATAGAAGTGTATTTAAAAGTGTCTTAAAATAACATGCTCTTTCTGAATCATGCAAGTGTAATTTTGACTTTCCTATCCCTTTAATTCCCTTCACATGAATACTCCTACTTTAAAAACTCATACACCCAAAAAGTGTATTTTGTATTTTATAATACAGACAGAGCAGACCATTTTAAAAAAAGTTTACAATTTACTTCTATTATTAAATTTGCTTTTTAACCATGATATTCTGTGTTGAACAGAAACCTAGGTAGGCATCTGGAGCACTACGTGACAGGAAATAGTTATCTAGTGTTCTTGTAAATGTATAACATTCTTGCAAAATGGCTGCCATATATTGTTCCAGAAATGGGCCGACTCCTAAGCTTACATCCCTGCTTTTCAACAAAAGATACCAAGGGAACAAAGAAAAAATTAGAAATTAGAAATTTGTTTAAAATTGCATTCTCTCTCTGAATCATAAAATAAAAAGGGTTTCATAACCCTTTAATGTTGCAGTGGATGTCTGGTGTCCCTGATATGAGTTGTATTGGTATTGTTTAACTTTTAAATACTTTTCTCTTTTTTTATTTGTCTCTCCCCTATAGCATTTCTTTTTAATTTGTCCCTTTGCTGTCAATTGCGCTCATGTTTCTTTCTTTCATGTTTTATTTTCCTTTATGTATTTCTCGACAAAATTATTTCAATCAATTTTATCCTTAATGTTTATATTTTTCATGTTTCAGTAAAATATAAAAAAAAACATTTACTGAATCTCTAGGAACATTTGTATTCTGATTCTTTGTCACATTTGTTTCTTGTTATTTGCTCAATCCTTCAATAAAGCTTTGAATGAACATTAAAAAAAAAAAATTGCAAACCCATTTTAATGAACTAAAACTGAATAAATAAGTTGTTTATTATTATTAATTCTCTCTAGACGTGTCCTATTTAATCTACATATTTCGCCATCTGGTGAAAACACAGAGCTTCACTTGATCCTTGTCATTTCTGAGAGCCTGTTAATTATTTACCTATGTAGATCAGCCACAAATCGCTCTACATTCAAATACCTACAATTGCGCAATGACGGAGTACAGCCAAGTGTTGTGTGTGTGATTTATACGTAAACACAATCATAGAGATTTACAGCATTAAAGTGAAACTTCCAATATCCTAAAACACCACTCATCTCAAGATATTTATTTTTCTAGCTCTACATTTTTTTAGCACACAAGTTAAAGGACCAGTCAACACATTAGATTTACATAATCAACAAATGCAAGTTAACAAGACAATGCAATAGCACTTAGTTTGAACTTCAAATAAGTAGTAGATTTTTTTTATAATTTCAAAGTTATATATATTTCCACTCCCCTTGTACCATGTGATAGCAATCAGCCAATCACAAATGCATATACGTATAGTCTGTGAATTCTTGCACATGCTCAGTAGGATCTGGTGACTCAAAAAGTGTAAATATAAAAGACTGTGCACATTTTTTTTAATGGAAGTAAATTGGAAAGTTGTTTAAAATTATATGCTGTATCTGAATCATGAACATTTAATTTAACCTGAGTGTCCCTTTAATGGGGCGTTAAACACTAAACGCGTTTTATAAGCATAGAGTTAAGGTTATTCCCCACCTCCCTCTAATCACACGTGCTGCCATGTTGAATTTTAGCTTTCACAAGTGCAGGAACTCTTCTTCAGATATTTGCAGTATAACATGGCAGCACTCATGATTTGAGGGAGATACATGGGGCCAGATTATAAGTGGAGTGCAAAATATTGATTTCGCTAAAGCAATATTTGCGCTTTACTTTGTAATACTAGTGCACACAATTGTGCGCTGGTATTACTGGTGAGGTGCAATGTGAACGTGACCTCGCGTTCACATTGCACAGAAGCATTGCGCTCACAAGAGAGAGTGCTTCCATAGACTTCAACGGGAGTCTCATTCTCATGCCGTGAGAAACGGTCTGAGAACAGTTAACTAGCACAGTAAAAAGGATAATTCACACAGCGATGGGTAGCAAATATAAATATATAAGTATATGCTTTATACATACGTATATATTTATGTGTTTATATGTGTGTATATGCATATTAACACATAAATATATATGTATATGCTTTATACATACGTATATATTTATGTGTTTATATGTGTGTATATGCATATTAACACATAAATATATATGTATATGCTTTATACATACGTATATATTTATGTGTTTATATGTGTGTATATGCATATTAACACATAATATATATGTATATATGCTTTATACATACGTATATATTTATGTGTTTATATGTGTGTATATGCATAGTAACACATAAATATATATGTATATGCTTTATACATACGTATATATTTATGTGTTTATATGTGTGTATATGCATAGTAACACATAAATATATATGTATATGCTTTATACATACGTATATATTTATGTGTTTATATGTGTGTATATGCATAGTAACACATAAATATATATGTATATGCTTTATACATACGTATATATTTATGTGTTTATATGTGTGTATATGCATATTAACACATAAATATATATGTATATGCTTTATACATACGTATATATTTATGTGTTTATATGTGTGTACACGCATATTAACACATAAATATATATGTATATGCTTTATACATACGTATATATTTATGTGTTTATATGTGTGTACATGCATATTAACACATAAATATATATGTATATGCTTTATACATACGTATATATTTATGTGTTTATATGTGTGTATATGCATATTAACACATAATATATATGTATATATGCTTTATACATACGTATATATTTATGTGTTTATATGTGTGTATATGCATATTAACACATAAATATATATGTATATGCTTTATACATACGTATATATTTATGTGTTTATATGTGTGTATATGCATATTAACACATAAATATATATGTATATGCTTTATACATACGTATATATTTATCTGTTTATATGTGTGTATATGCATATTAACACATAATATATATGTATATATGCTTTATACATACGTATATATTTATGTGTTTATATGTGTGTATACACATATTAACACCTAAATATATATGTATATAAGCATATACATATATATTTACTGGGAACAAACAGTTCCCATAGACCACAATGTAAAGGTACTTTTTAATGCTGTTTTTTTTCTAACACCTCACAGCCGCCGACTTTAGCTCACCAAAAACTGCCTAGTGCAGTTTTTTAACAAAACAGGCAAATTTGACCATTTGCGGGAGCGCAATAAATTTGCTCTCCACTTGTAATCTGACCATTTGCGGGAGCACAATACATTAGCTCTCCACTTGTAATCTGGCCCTTAGGGGCTGATTTATCAAGCTCTGTATGGAGCTTGATGCCCCTGTTTCCACGCGAGCCTTCAGGCTCGTCGGAAACAGAAGTTATGAAGCAGTGGTCTAAACTTGTGGTCTAACTTGTTCGCCTGCTCTGAGGCAGCGGACAGAAATCAACCGATCCTATACGATTGGGTTGATTGACACCCCCTGAAAGCGGCCGCAAATCTGCAGGGGGCGGCATTGCACAAACAGTTTACAAGAACAGCTGGTGCAATGATAAATACCGACAGCGTATTTAATGTGTCTTAAAAAGTAACTAAGCTAAGCCTGTACACCACATCTGAAGACTGCCCCTGGAATGTAAAATAAAATGTTTAAATGTTACCTATCAAAATACATCACTTAGTTTGACATCTGGCATAATCGTAATGCTCATATGAGACCACAGGTGTTTGAATGACTTTTGTTTATTATTTTATTTTATTTAAAGACAGATTGATTTACAGTGGGTTATGGAGAAATTAGTTAAACTAATTTTATAGTTGTATACTTCTATTCATTTTAGACAAAAAGGTAATGTATTCCAAAGGGTATATCTGTGTTACATGTTAACTTATATGATTAACAAAAGTTATATTTACTCATTTCCTAATTTAATACAATCCATCTTAGACATTTGTCATGTAGAAAATACAATGTATCACACATATATCATAATTTGACTAATATTAACTAAAAATGCAAGTTTCAGATAAATATGCAGGTGAAATAGTGAGATTTGCATAAGAAATTACTATAACCTTACTAGTAAAGGATAAAACACAGGAAAATCTTGTTTACTGAGGAAGTGCATATAATAAAGATGTATAATAAAGATGTGCATATAATAAAGATGTATAATAAAGATGTGCATATAATAAATATGTATCATAAAGATGTGCATATAATAAAGATGTATCATAAAGATGTGCATATAATAAAGATGTATCATAAAGATGTGCATATAATAAAGATGTATCATAAAGATGTGCATATAATAAAGATGTGCATATAATAAAGATGTATCATAAAGATGTGCATATAATAAAGATGTATCATAAAGATGTGCATATAATAAAGATGTATCATAAAGATGTGCATATAATAAAGATGTGCATATAATAAAGATGTGCATATAATAAATATGTATCATAAAGATGTGCATATAATAAAGATGTATCATAAAGATGTGCATATAATAAAGATGTATCATAAAGATGTGCATATAATAAAGATGTATAATAAAGATGTGCATATAATAAAGATGTATCATAAAGATGTGCATATAATAAAGATGTATAATAAAGATGTGCATATAATAAAGATGTATCATAAAGATGTGCATATAATAAAGATGTATCATAAAGATGTGCATATAATAAAGATGTATCATAAAGATGTGCATATAATAAAGATGTATAATAAAGATGTGCATATAATAAAGATGTATCATAAAGATGTGCATATAATAAAGATGTATCATAAAGATGTGCATATAATAAAGATGTATCATAAAGATGTGCATATAATAAAGATGTATAATAAAGATGTGCATATAATAAAGATGTATCATAAAGATGTGCATATAATAAATATGTATCATAAAGATGTGCATATAATAAAGATGTATAGTCAAATGACCATTTATAGCTGCAGTAGAATCCAATTATTCATTGTTTCATCCATGTGTGGCACAGGACCAAGTTGAGTGTGTTTTCTTAAGTCAATTAGCTTTTAGTAGTGACCAAAAAAAGCAGAAAAAAAGACTGGTCACACATTGTCACAAAGCAAAGTATACAAGTCTTACAAACAAGAATTGTTGCTATATTTATCCAAACTGATAGTTATGAGTTTCACATGCTGCAGGGTGTGCAGGGAGGAACATGCACTGTACCACTGGACAGCACTGTTCATTTCCCTCCCTGCAAACCCTGAAGCCTGTGTAACTCATAACCATGGATTAGCTGGTAAACCTATTGACAGTTCTTAGTTAAAGGACCAGTCAACACAGTGGATTTGCATAATCAACAAATTCAAGATAACAAGACAATACAATAGCACTTAGTCTGAACTTCAAATGAGTAGTAGATTTTTTTCCCTGACAATTTTAAAAGTTATGTCTTTTTCCAATCCCCTTGTACCATGTGACAACCATCAGCCAATCACAAATGCATACACGTACCATGTGACAGCCATCAGCCATTCACAAATGCATACACACTTATTCTTGCACATGCTCAGTAGGAGCTGGTGACTCAAAAAGTTTAAATATAAAAAGACTGTGCACATTTTGTTAATGGAAGTAAATTGGAAAGTTGTTTAAAATGACATGCTCTATCTGAATAATGAAAGTTTAATTTTGATTGAGTGTCCCTTTAAGAGTTTTTATCCGTATACTCCTTGTGATGTCACTTCATTTTTTATATATACGTTTTACTGACAGAACAGCTTTTTCAAGGTGATAGTGATCACTTTTAAATGTATTATGTTTACCCACTGTGTGTGTTTTTTTCTTCACTTTTTTTTTTTTTGAACAGTACTTTTGTGTGGACCCTGTATTTTTATTAGAATTTATTTTGAGTAATATATCCCTTTAAGATCAGGATAAGCAGCGTATTGTTGTTTTAAAGCTGAGTATAACTATGTGGTTAATACCTTTGCAAGCAACAGGGCAATACAAAAAATGCTGTGACACAACAGCATTTATTTTTTGTAGATTTCTGTCCCTTTAAGAACTAGCAGGGCTAGAGAACATGGTGGACACATTTGTTTCAATAACATGTATCAAATGTTCAGTTTCCATAATTTGATGCATTTTTAGTGATTCTGTTATTGCTTGTCTACAATCTCCATGCTGGATATATTCATAAAAAGCTATACTGTAGTAGTCTTCTGTCAAGTTTTCTTTTGGAAGATACATTATAGCCGGTTCTATATAAGTAAATTCAGCCCTCTTGTGGCAGCAAGTTTATTTTGACAAATCTGAAACTAGAAACAGAGCTCACTTTTTAATGGTCAAAATACAGGACTTCAGAGGTCCAATTCAAATTCATTAGGAGAACTATTAAGAATAATTATAAGCCTGATTGATTTTTGCATTTTTATGTCTTCAAACCATGTCGATGCATTTGAATATCAGATTATTGCATGAGAAAAACAGCCCTTGTTTATGATATTAGAAAAATTCTGGGTTAAAAAAAAAACATGAAAACCTATTAAGCAGTTTTTTAAAGGTAATTTTTACATATTTTTTAAAGAAGAAAAATTAGAAGTGGCCTATGCAGTTGTAAAATTGACTCAATAATGATGACTATTAAATGTGAATACAGGAATTTATCAATTAAGCATTAATGTAAATCATAGACATATATGAGTTTATAAATTTCAAATGCAAGTTTATTGCTTAATTTTAGATGTCCCTTCTCTATTTGGCAACTTTATGTTGAGATTATACTAGTTTTTGTAGACTGATACTCTTTCGTTTGACTCATAAAACTGCAGGTAGTATATGTCTGTTTAAAGTCATATTTAGGTCACATAAGATGTCATTAGTGATGTCATGTTAAATATGACATCATCCATAAATCTAACAACAGATGTTCAGACTTTTTTTATTTTTTTGCTATTTTTATTTAACGTAGGGACAGTCTACTTGATAATCACTCTGTGATTATCTAAGCCTCTGTCAAAAGAACTGCGATAAAGGGGCAGTCTGCAGACTTGCATTTTAGCCAACCAGTGCTGACTCCTAAATAACTGCATGGGAGGGAGCACAATGTTATCTATATGACACATATGAACTTACATTGTCTAACTGTTGAAAACTTTCAAAATGCCCTGAGATAAGAGGTGGATTCAAGGGCTTATAAATTAGCATATGAGGCTACCTTTGTTTAACTTTCAACAAAGAATACCAAGAGAACAAAGCAAATCTATACTGTAATCGTGTTTGTAACGCGTCCATTGCCATCGGCAGTTGAGCACGCATCCTCAAAGGAATGTTGGCAGTGTGAGGCAGCCAACAGAATTCACATGGATCCATGTGGATTCCCGAAAATGGCAGGGTGGTGAAATAACTGCAGCATTACAATAAAAAAAAAAAATAACCGCCCGCAATAAGTGTTAAAAAAACAAACCTAACTGTCCGCAATAAGCAATAAAAAAAAATAACTGCCCGCAATAAGTATTAAAAAAAAAATGAACCGCCCATACGAACTATTAAGAAAAAAATAAACTAACCGCCCGCATGAAGTATTAAGAAAAAAACAAAAACAATAAAATGATTAACCCCTAAATTCGCCAACAACATCGCAAACTATCTAATACATCTATTAACCCCTAATCCGCCAACGCCCCACAACGCATTAAACTTAATTTACCTATTAACTCCTAAACCGCCAACCCCCACAACGAAAAAAATAACTCAATGACTAAGCCCCCTAACTTAACACCCCCTAAATTAACCCATTAATTGCATTAAAAAAACTACATTACAATTAAAATTAAAAAAATACATTACATTAATCTAAAATTTCAGAAAATAAAAAAGAATAACATTACAAAAAATAATAAACAACACTATACAAAATAAAAATAAAAATTAAACCTAATCTCTATGAAAATAAAAAAGCCCCCAAAATAAAAACACCCCCTAATCTAAGAATAAACTACCAATAGCCCTTAAAAGGGCTTTTTGTAGGGCATTACCCTAAAGAAATCAGCTCTTTATAAACAAAGTCCCCCCTAACAGTAAAACCCCCCACCCACCAAACCACCCAAAATAAAAAAAAAACCTAATACTAACATTTGTATGGGCATTCAGCTCTTTTTCACTGCCCTAAAAAGGTAATTCAGCTCTTTTGCAAAATGCCCAATAAACCCTCTTCTAAAAAAAAAAAAAATAAAAAAAAAAATTAAAAACTAACACTAAAGCCCCAAATAGGTACTCATGGTTTCAGAAGTCCGGTGGAGAAGGTCTTCTTCCAGGCGGGTCGATCATATTCATCCACATCGTAGGCAGCATGGAGCGGAGGTCCGGAGCGCTCTTCCCAGATGTGGCGATCCTCGCGATAGTCATCTGTGGCGGTGGCGGCGGTGGTCCTAGGCGGCATGGAGGTTCCTCTTCATCCAATGTCCATCGTATACTGAATATTGAATGCAAGGTACCGCAATCAATTTGGGGTACCTTGCATTCCTATTGGTTGAATTTTTCAAAACAGCCAATAGGATTAGAGCTACTGAAATTGTATTGGCTGTACAAATCAGCCAATAGGATTTCAGTAGCTCTTATCCTATTTCAAAATAAGCCAATAGGATGAGAGCTACTGAAATTAAGAAGCAGCTCTGAGCTGGTGTTTTAAAATCACCCCAGACTAGTCCGACTGAGGTGACTGAAAGCCCCTGCCGTGCAAAAGAAGGGGACAGCATTGCACAATAGCTACCTGCAATCTTGGGAGGACAGATTCCCTAATTGAGTACCTGTCCATCTGCAGGATAATAAATGGAGCCCTATGCATAAATTAGCAGCAGCACCATTTGGCTCACTCAGTGATTATTGTAAAAGTAACTTAAACACCAACATGGCTGACTAACAACTTTGAAACTAATGTAGAACTTTACTTAAGTGATAGATCAGTCAGTTACTAGAAGTCAGTGCAGTATGAACCGCGTGCCGCGCACCGTTTGTGAGCTTGTTTAAGGGCACTTATTTATAAGTGTTTGTAAATGCTAAAAGAGGATTTAAATGTCTAAGTGCTTTAAATAGAACTACAATATATCTTTCCAAGGTAGAGATGATGGGATTAGTGGCAGAGTAATTGATCCATTAATCTATGTTTAAATATCACAAAGCTCATTGCTGAGATAGTAGGGGGGGGGGTTGCATGTAAACTCACATTATCAGCAATGTGATCTCAGGCACTATTACAAGACAATTCAGATCAAAATAATATAGTATGACTCAGAGATAATGTGTTTTTTGTGTATCAGGGTCATGCAATGCACAGTATGCTAAAATATGTAGGAAACAGCATTCTTTCTAAATAAAATTAAAAAAAGCAATGCTTAATTCCTTAGGGGCCATACTACTGACTAATCTTATGAAAAATTACATCAAAGTACATGAAAAATATGCATATATATATATATATATATATATATATAATGTTATACAGGCAGTGCAGAATTATTAGGCAAGTTGTATTTTTGAGGATTAATTTTATTATTGAACAACAACCATGTTCTCAATGAACCCAAAAAACTCATTAATATCAAAGCTGAATATTTTTGAAAGTAGTTTTTAGTTTGTTTTTAGTTTTAGCTATTTTAGGGGGATATCTGTGTGTGCAGGTGACTATTACTGTGCATAATTATTAGACAACTTAACAAAAAACAAATATATACCCATTTCAATGATTTATTTTTACCAGTGAAACCAATATAACATCTCAACATTCACAAATATACATTTCTGACATTCAAAAACAAAACAAAAACAAATCAGTGACCAATATAGCCACCTTTCTTTGCAAGGACACTCAAAAGCCTGCCATCCATGGATTCTGTCAGTGTTTTGATCTGTTCACCATCAACATTGCGTGCAGCAGCAACCACAGCCTCCCAGACACTGTTCAGAGAGGTGTACTGTTTTCCCTCCTTGTAAATCTCACATTTGATGATGGACCACAGGTTCTAAATGGGGTTCAGATCAGGTGAACAAGGAGGCCAAGTCATTAGATTTTCTTCTTTTATACCCTTTCTTGCCAGCCACGCTGTGGAGTACTTGGACGCGTGTGATGGAGCATTGTCCTGCATGAAAATCATGTTTTTCTTGAAGGATGCAGACTTCTTCCTGTACCACTGCTTGAAGACGGTGTCTTCCAGAAACTGGCAGTAGGACTGGGAGTTGAGCTTGACTCCATCCTCAACCCGAAAAGGCCCCACAAGCTCATCTTTGATGATACCAGCCCAAACCAGTACTCCACCTCCACCTTGCTGGTGCCTGAGTCGGACTTGAGCTCTCTGCCCTTTACCAATCCAGCCACGGGCCCATCCATCTGGCCCATCAAGACTCACTCTCATTTCATCAGTCCATAAAACCTTAGAAAAATCAGTCTTGAGATATTTCTTGGCCCAGTCTTGACGTTTCAGCTTGTGTGTCTTGTTCAGTGGTGGTCGTCTTTCAGCCTTTCTTACCTTGGCCATGTCTCTGAGTATTGCACACCTTGTGCTTTTGGGCACTGCAGCGATGTTGCAGCTCTGAAATATGGCCAAACTGGTGGCAAGTGGCATCTTGGCAGCTGCACGCTTGACTTTTCTCAGTTCATGGGCAGTTATTTTGCGCCTTGGTTTTTCCACACGCTTCTTGCGACCCTGTTGACTATTTTGAATGAAACGCTTGATTGTTCGATGATCACGCTTCAGAAGCTTTGCAATTTTAAGAGTGCTGCATCCCTCTACAAGATATCTCACTATTTTTGACTTTTCTGAGCATGTCAAGTCCTTCTTTTGACCCATTTTGCCAAAGGAAAGGAAGTTGCCTAATAATTATGCACACCTGATATAGGGTGTTGATGTCATTAGACCACACCCCTTCTCATTACAGAGATGCACATCACCTAATATGCTTAATTGGTAGTAGGCTTTCGAGCCTATACAGCTTGGAGTAAGACAACATGCATAAAGAGGATGATGTGGTCAAAATACTCATTTGCCTAATAATTCTGCACTCCCTGTATATATAATGTAATATATATATATACAGTATATATATATATATATATATATATATATATATATATATATATATATAAACATCAACAAATAATCTAGTGTTCTATATAAAAAGGGGAAGTCCTCAAAAATAAAAATCTTATGCAGCACAAAAAGCAGAATCCTCCTCTCAACATTTAGGATGTGACTGTTGATAATCTAAAAAGGACATGAAAACAGGGGGAACCACATAGCGTAACTCGGCCAAAGGATAATCCAAAGAAATCCAGAGAAGAATGTTGCTCACATTTGTAAAGGCACTATGATGAGTGCAGCCTGGTATTTTAAAAGAGTATCCAACTAACTGAGCCCCAGTATCTTGCCTTCTCCTCTCGGGTAGGTGAGTGCACACTAGGAGTATAAAGTGTTTCATTTATTGAACTGTAAATAGAAATATTCAAAGTGTTTCTTAGTTCAAATGGGCTGTTCCATGTCGTAATAACAATACATTGTTAGAGCTTTTTATATGCGTCATAAATGCACACCTTAATGTGTACAATCAATTCATTTCTATGGCAACACTGTAGATACACTTCTGCCATAGTAACATTATACGTCTAATATACAATATTACTACAACTCTATATAAAACATATAAAAGCAATAAATAAAATATAATTAATATACGGATAGATTACAAGTTTTGCATTAGCCTTAAAAAGCAGCATTGAGGGGTCCCAACGCTGCTTTTTAACGCCCGCTGGTATTACGAGTCAGGCAGAAAAGGGTCTACCGCTCACTTTTTTTCAGGGATTTTAGCATACCGCAAATCCTATCTTTTTAATGGGATTTGCCTAACGCCGGTATTACGATCGCCTGAAAAAGTTAGCGGTAGACCCTCTCCTGTCAAGACTCCTACCGCATTTAAAAGTCAGTAGTTAAGAGTTTTTTGGGCTAACGCCGGAACATAAAGCTCTTAACTAAAATGATAAGAAGTACACTAACACCCATAAACTACCTATTAACCCCTAAACCGAGCCCCCCCCCACATCGGAAACACTTAACTAAAATGTTTAACCCCTAATCTGCTGACAGGACATTGCCGCCACTTTAATAAATGTATTAACCCCTAAACCGCCACACTCCCGCCTCGCAAACACTAGTTACATTTTATTAACCCCTAATCTGCCGTCCCTAACATCGCCGACACCTACCTACATTTATTAACCCCTAATCTTCCGACCCCAACGTCGCCGGTACTATATTAAATTTATTAACCCCTAAACCTAAGTCTAACCCCCCCTAACTTAAATATAATTTAAATTAAACAAAATAAATTTACCATAATTAAATAAATTATTCCTATTTAAAACTAAATACTTACCTATAAAATAAACCCTAAGCTAGCTACAATATAACTAATAGTTAAATTGTAGCTATCTTAGGATTTATATTTATTTTACAGGCAACTTTGTATTTATTTTAACTAGGTAGAATAGTTATTAAATAGTTATTAACTATTTAATAACTACCTAGCTAAAATAAGTACAAAAGTACCTGTAAAATAAACCCTTACCTAAGTTACAATTACACCTAACACTACACTATAATTAAACTAATTAACTAAACTACCTACAATTAAATACAATTAAAATAAATAAGCTAAATTATGAAAAAACAAACACTAAATTACAGAAAAAAAGAGTTACAAGAATTTTAAACTAATTACACCTAATCTAATCCCCCTAATAAAATAAAAAAGCCCCACAAAATAATAAAATTCACTGCCCTATACTAAATTACAAATAGCCCTTAAAAGGGCCTTTTGCGGGGCATTGCCCCAAAGTAATCAGCTCTTTCACCTGTAAAAAAAATACAATAACCCCCCAACATTAAAACCCACCACCCACACACCCAACCCTACTCTAAAACCCACCCAAACCCGCCTTAATAAAACCTAACACTACCCCCTTGAAGATCTCCCTACCTTGAGCCGTCTTCACCCAGCCGGGCACAAGTGGTCCTCCATAGGGTCCGAAGTCTTCATCCTATCTGGCCAGAAGAGGACATCCAGACCGGCAGAAGGCTTCATCCAGGCGGCATCTTCTATCTTCATCCTTCTGGACCGGAGCGGGTCCATCTTCAGGACATCCGATGCAGAGCATCCTCTTCATCCGCAGCCAACGACTGAATGACTGGTCCTTTAAGTGATGTCATCGAAGATGGCGTCCCTTGAATTCCAATTGGCTGATAGAATCCTATCAGCCAATCGGAATTAAGGTAGGAAAAATCCTATTGGCTGATTGATTGGAACAGCCTAAAGAATGCAAGCTCAATCCTATTGGCTGATTGGATCAGCCAATCGGATTGAACTTCAATCCTATTGGCTGATTGCATCAGCCAATAGGATTTTTCCTACCTTTTTTCTGTTATTAATTGTTTATTACTGTGCGGTACAATCATCTGCTCATACAATGTGGTAATATATACTTTTTAATAAACATATGTGGAAAGGCAAACTTAGTGTGCGTATCACTGCTACTTAAATGGTGTGGTTTAAGTGTATCCTGTGCGGCCTTGTCCTTCTTTGGTTCATAGCAATTTATTGAACCCTATCTTCTAAGTTGTGTATATTCATTTTAGGGACTGCTAGCACGGAGTATGAATTAAAACACATATTTCTGAGTGCCCCCTATCTTTTGTAAATTTATACTGTGCAGGTAGTAATAATACCCTGTTTCTATAGGTGAGCATCAGCTGTTTTATTTAACACAAGATTAGTGGCAGTTGATATATGTTCACACCTTGTCTGCCTTTCGATATATGCGCACTTGTGCAATTGACACCATGGCTTTCAAACTAACTGAAGAAAAATGGGTTAGTGATATTGATGAAGCTTTTAAGACCACACTCAATATAGATGAAACCAATATTGAAGAAAAAAGTAATTACGTTTTTTAAGCATTTAAAGAGTATAAGAAAAAGGCAATCAAAGAATTAAAAATCAAATGGGAGCTAGCTAGCTTACAAAGATATGTTAAAGAAGAATTGATCCCTAGAGGTCTAAGAATTAGATTGGACCCAGGGATCAAGCTAAGAGGTGTGGAAGCTAATTCTGAATTTATCCAGATATGGAATGCTATCTTAACTAGATGCACCTTGGAACTTATGCAGTTAATGGTGGATGAGGATGAGAAAAGGCTGGAGGAGAGTAAATCAGAAACAAATAAGATATATGAGCAGGTTAATCTTTTTGCTCTCGACCCAGCATTTGAAAAACTTAATAAAGCGGTACAGAAGAGCTTAAAAAAGCTGCAGAGTGAAATTAAGTTTTCAAAAAGGTGTAAAATGGTTAGGGATCAGGATGATTTTAAGAAGGGTACAATTTATTTATATAGAAATAACAACAGTACTAGATACTCATATGACTCAGGTACAGACAACTCTGAAAATGAACTGGAAAGAAGCCCTCAAAACATCAGAAATACTATACAGGCTAGGATGCCTTTAGGGGTAAGACAAGGAGAGGAGGAAGACGAAAGAGGGGGAGGTGGTTCCTTTTGTCCCAACAGACAGAGACAGAGAGGCAGAGGGGGGAGATACAGCAACAGCCCCCAATATGGGATGATAACCAGGAATCAGAGGAAAGAGAGTCAATTTTGGGGAAGTACAAATAAGTTAGTGGCACAGATGTAATGTCTGTAGTCAACTTATCTAATATTAGCTTAAATATATCACATATTAACCTTCTTAAAAAAGGACTTTCATTTTGCACAACCAGTGGTCTTGATAAATTTGAGTTTGTTAAAGATTTGAACCTATATGCAAGATAAATTATCCTTAAAAACATGTGGGGTAACAAATCTAATAGAGATGAAATTGGGGATAGCCAAGATGCTGCGACCATTGACAATCTAGTTCATTACTGGATTAACAGGAGGGGCAATTAAGTCGCATGAACTACCCCAAAAAAACAAATTTTAAACCATCCTCCAAATTTATGCCCCAACTGTCCTTATCACCTACGGCTAGATTTAGAGTTCTGCGGCCAAAGGGGTGCGTTAGCTACGCATGCTTTTTTTTCCCCGCACCTTTTAAATACCTCTGGTATTTAGAGTTCACAGAAGGGCTGCGTTAGGCTCCAAAAAAGGGAGCGTAGAGCATATTTAACGCCACTGCAACTCTCGATACCAGCGGTGCTTACGGACGCGGCCAGCTTCAAAACGTGCTTGTGCACGATTCCCCCATAGGAAACAATGGGGCAGTTTGAGCTGAAAATAAACCTAACACCTGAAAAAAAGCAGCGTTCAGCTCCTAACGCAGCCCCATTGTTTCCTATGGGGAAACACTACCTAAGTCTGCACCTAACACCCTAAAATGTACCCCGAGTCTAAACACCCCTAACCTTACACTTATTAACCCCTAATCTGCCACCCCCACTATCTCTGACCCCTGCATATTATTATTAACCCCTAATCTGCCGCTCCGTACACCGCCGCAACCTACGTTATCCCTATGTACCCCTAATCTGCTGCCCCTAACACCGCCGACCCCTATATTATATTTATTAACCCCTAATCTGCCGCCCCCAACGTCGCCTCCACCTACCTACAATTATTAACCCCTAATCTGTCGACCAGACCGCACCGCTACTCTAATAAATGTATTAACCCCTAAAGCTAAGTCTAACCCTAACACTAACACCCCCCTAAATTAAATATAATTTAAATCTAACGAAATAAATTAACTCTTATTAAATAAATTATTCCTATTTAAAGCTAAATACTTACCTGTAAAATAAATCCTAATATAGCTACAATATAAATTATAATTATATTGTAGCTATTTTAGGATTAATATTTATTTTACAGGCAACCTAAGTTACAATTAAACCTAACACTAGACTATCAATAAATAAATTAAATAAAATATCTACAATGATCTACAATTAAACCTAACACTACACTATCAATAAATTAATTAAATACAATACCTGCAAATAAATACAATGAAATAAACTAACTAAAGTACAAAAAATAAAAAAGAACTAAGTTACAAAAAATAAAAAAATATTTACAAACATTAGAAAAATATTACAACAATTTTAAACTAATTACACCTACTCTAAGCCCCCTAATAAAATAACAAAGCCCCCCAAAATAAAAAAATGCCCTATCCTATTCTAAATTTAAAAAGTTCAAAGCTCTTTTACCTTACCAGCCCTGAAAAGGGCCATTTGCGGGGCATGCCCCAAAGAATTCAGCTCTTTTGCCTGTAAAAAAAAACACATACAATACCCCCCCCAACATTACAACCCACCACCCACATACCCCTAATCTAACCCAAACCCCCCTTAAATAAACCTAACACTAAGCCCCTGAAGATCTCTCTACCTTGTATTCACCACACCGGGTTCACCGATCGGTCCAGAAGAGCCTCCGATGTCTTCATCCAAGCCCATGCGGGGGCTGAAGAGTGACGTCCATCCTCCGGCTGAAGTCTTGATCTAAGCGGCAAATGAAGAAGTCCATCTTCGGGAAGAAATCTTCATCCTATCCGGGCAGAAGAGGACATCCGGGCTGGCAAACATCTTCATCCAAGCCGCATCTTCTATGTTGTTCCATCCGATGATGAGCGGCTGATCTTGAAGACCTCCGGCGCGGATCCATCCTCTTCGTTCGACGTCCAACTGAAGAATGAAGGTTCCTTTATCCTTGATCGGAACAGCCAATAGAATGCGAGCTCAATCTGATTGGCTGATTGGATCAGCCAATCGGATTGAACTTGAATCTGATTGGCTGATTTTCCTACCTTAATTCCGATTGGCTGATAGAATCCTATCAGCCAATGGGAATTCGAGGGACGCCATCTTGGATGACGTCCCTTAAAGGAACCTTAATTCTTCAGTTGGACGTTGAACGAAGAGGATGGATCCGCGCCGGAGGTCTTCAAGATCAGCCGTCGTCATCTGATGGAACAACATAGAAGATACGGCTTGGATGAAGATGTTTGCCGATCCGGATGTCCTCTTCTGCCCGGATAGGATGAAGATTTCTTCCGGAAGATGGACTTCTTCATTTGACGCTTGGATCAAGACTTCAGCCGGAGGATGAACGTCACTCTTTAGCCCCCGCTTGGGCTTGGATGAAGACATCGGAGGCTCTTCTGGACCGATCGGTGAACCCGGTGTGGTGAATACAAGGTAGGGAGATCTTCAGGGGCTTAGTGTTAGGTTTATTTAAGGGGGTTTTGGGTTAGATTAGGGGTATGTGGGTGGTGGGTTGTAATGTTGTGGGGGGGGTATTGTATGTGTTTTTTTTACAGGCAAAAGAGCTGAATTCTTTGGGGCATGCCCCGCAAATGGCCCTTTTCTGGGCTGGTAAGGTAAAATAGCTTTGAACTTTTTAATTTAGTATAGGGTAGGGCATTTTTTTATTTTGGGGGGCTTTGTTATTTTATTAGGGGGCTTAGAGTAGGTGTAATTAGTTTAAAATTGTTGTAATATTTTTATAATGTTTGTAAATATTTTTTTATTTTTTGTAACTTAGTTCTTTTTTATTTTTTGTACTTTAGTTAGTTTATTTAATTGTATTTATTTGTAGGTATTGTATTTAATTAATTTATTGATAGTGTAGTGTTAGGTTTAATTGTAGATAATTGTAGGTATTTTATTTAATTAATTTATTGCTAGTGTAGTGTTAGGTTTAATTGTAACTTAGATTAGGATTTATTTTACAGGTAAAATAAATATTAATCCTAAAATAGCTACAATATAATTATAATTTATATTGTATCTATATTAGGGTTTATTTTACAGGTAAGTATTTAGCTTTAAATAGGAATAATTTATTTAATAAGAGTTAATTTATTTAGTTAGATTTAAATTATATTTAAGTTAGAGGGGTGTTAGTGTTAGGGTTAGACTTAGCTTTAGGGGTTAATACATTTATTATAGTAGCGGTGTGGTCCGGTCGGCAGATTAGGGGTTAATAATTGTAGGTAGGTGGAGGCGACGTTGGGGGCGGCAGATTAGGGGTTAATAAATATAATATAGGGGTCGGCTGTGTTAGGGGCAGCAGATTAGGGGTACATAGGTATAATGTAGGTTGCGGCGGTGTACGGAGCGGCAGATTAGGGGTTAAAAAAATATGCAGGTGTCAGCGATAGCGGGGGCGGCAGATTAGGGGTTAATAAATATTATGTAGGTGTCGGCGGTATTAGGGGCAGCAGATTAGGGGTACATAGGGATAACGTAGGTGGCGGCGGTGTGCGTTCGGCAGATTAGGGGTTAAAAAAAATTAATAGAGTGGCGGCGATGTGGGGGGGCCTCGGTTTAGGGGTACATAGGTAGTTTATGGGTGTTAGTGTACTTTAGAGCACAGTAGTTAAGAGCTTTATGAACCGGCGTTAGCCCAGAAAGCTCTTAACTACTGACTTTTTTCTTCAGCTGGAGTTTTGTCGTTAGATTTCTAACGCTCACTTCAGCCACGACTCTAAATACCGGCGTTAGAAAGATCCTATTGAAAAGATAGGATACACAATTGGCGTAGGGGGATCTGCGGTATGGAAAAGTCGCTGCTGCAAAGTGACTCTAAATACCAGCGGTAGCCCAAAACCAGCGTTAGGAGCCTCTAATGCTGGTTTTGACGGCTAACGCCAAACTCTAAATCTAGCCGCTAGTGTCTACACATTTGTAAAATGTATGGAACAAGATGTGGGAAATGTGCTGGCACATTTCCTGACACATTCAAGCATGCGTCAATCATACCAATCCTAAAAAAGCCCTCGCTTGACCCCTCCACGCTTTCTAACTATCGACCAGTCTCCTTACTTCCCTTTGCTTCAAAATTATTGGAGCGACTAGTCTATAATCGGCTAACTCAATTTCTCACAACTAACTCCTTACTTGATCCACTACAATCTGGTTTCCGCCCTAAACACTCAACAGAAACCGCTCTTGCTAAAGTAACAAATTACCTGTTATCAGATAAAGCAAAAGGCCATTACTTCTTACTAATTCTTCTTGACCTGTCCGCAGCTTTTGACACAGTTGACCATCCTCTCCTTCTAAAAATACTACAATCATTTGGCATTTGAGACACAGCCCTATCCTGGTTTGCATCATATATTTCAAACCGCTCGTTTTCAGTTTCCTTTAACAACATATCTTGTGATCCTATGCCTCTCTCAGGTGGAGTACCGCAAGGCTCTGTCTTGGGCCCCTTGCTTTTCTCTCTTTATACATCCTGCCTTGGAAAACTTATAGCCTCCCTTGGATTCCAGTACCACCTATATGCTGATGATACCCAAATCTATCTTTCCTCTCCTGATATCTCTGACTGCCTCTCTGCAATTTTCTCTTGGATGTCTTCACACTACCTCCAACTCAATCTGTCCAAAACTGAGCTGCTTCTTATCCCCCCCTCTTCGAGACATCCGACACCTGACATTTCTCTTATGGTTGGAGACTCTATTCTCAACACCTCACCTCAGGTCCGCTGCCTTGGGTTCACACTAGACTCAGAACTCACATTCAACCCACATATACAAATGCTTACCAAATCCTGCTATTCACACCTACGCAACATTTCCAGAATTCGTCCCTTCCTTACTCCAATAACTACAAAAATACTTATTCATTCCCTCATCCTGTCATGCATTGATTATTGCAATCTACTCCTGAATGGCCTTCCAAAACACCACCTCTCCTCCTTCCAATCTATTATGAATGCTTCTGCTAGACTCATCCACCTAAGTCGACGATCTACATCAGCTGCTCAGCTCTGCCAGTCTCTACACTGGCTCCCCATACACTCCAGAATACATTTTAAAGTATTAGCCCTAACCTACAAAGCACTCAACAGTCTAACTCCCAACTATATTTCCTGTCTCATCGTGAAATATTCCCCATCCCGTCCTCTTCGATCAACCTCTGACCTACGTCTCTACACTCCTGTTATCTCTACGTCCCACTCCCGCCTCCAAGACTTCGCACATGCTGCTCCTGTCCCCTGGAACTCTCTATCCCGCTCCATTAGACTGTCTCCAACCTTGTATAGCTTCAGACAATCCTTAAAAACCCACCTATTCAGAGAGACTTACCATCTCTCCTCCATCCCGCATCCAAACCAAACTAATACATGTACATGAACTGCCTGACTCACTGCTGCAAATACAACCGATGTAACAAGCTACCCCAACCTTATGTCTCTGCACCCTAAACCTATAGACTGTGAGATCTCCGGAGCAGGGCCCTCTTCCTCCTGTGCTAGATTTGTTTAGTTTTGTTATGTTTTGTATTTTATCACAAATCTTTGTCATTGTATATCCCTATCATTGTACCCAGCGCTACGGAATTTGGCAGCGCTATACAAATAAATGATGATGATAATAATAATAATAATAGGGTTGACAAATGTAGTAAGTGATAATTTAACCAAATATGAGAGAAAAGCCCTGAAAGATCTTATGGACAAAAAAGAAATCCAGATCAAACCCTCCGATAAGGGAGGGAATATGTAATTCTGGATCAGGCAGACTATATGAAGGAGGTATTGAGGCAACTTCATACAAAGGAACAATATGAGGAAGCATCAAAATCTGCATATGAGAAATCATGCGATGAGTTATTTATTATCCTTAAACGAGCTAAAGACTCAGGAGGTATAACAAAAAAATAGTTTGATTTTCTTGTTAATCCCCACCCCATTGTACCCACATTTTACTGCATTCCCAAACTGCACAAAAGTGTAAAAAATCCCCCGGGACGTCCCATTGTGTCTGGCATTGGGGGACCCAGAGAGGGGATTAGTAGATATGTTGATTTCTATCTTCGACCTTTCTTAACTGAATTATCCTCCTATGAGCAAGACACGGGGGACGTTCTGAGAAGACTGGATAAGATTAAAATTGATTCAGACATGCTTTTACTCACTCTGGATGTGGAGTCACTGTACTCCTCTATCCCACATAAGGTGGGTTTAGAAGCAGCTAAATATTTTCTAATGCTGCGGGGAGATGAGTACAGTGACAACACATCTTTAGTATTGCAACTGTTGGAATTTGTACTGACCAACAACATATTTATGTTTGATGGAAAATTTTACAGTCAATTATGAGGCACAGCCATGGGTGTGGCATGTGCCCCCACCTATGCCTGTTTACATCTTGGCGTCTAGGAAATAATGGATGTTTTCCAGGGTTTAGACCAATGGGTGGAGGCTCATGTTGCCCTATGGCTGCGTTTTGTAGATGATATCCTAGTACTATGGAAAGGAGATGTTCAATCTGCAGGTAAATTTGTTGAGTTGCTGAACAATAACAACAGAAATCTATTTCTGACTTATGAAATTAGCGACAGAGAAGCAACCTTTTTAGACTTGAAGATAACCATTAATAATGGATTATTACAGACAAAAGTCTTTCGTAAAGAAACGGTAATGAACAGTTTGCTACATGCATCAAGTCACCATCCTGTAGCTCTTAAAAATTAGATTCCTGTGGGACAGTTTTTAAAATTGAAAAGGTTCTGTTCCACTGAATCCAATTTTGAAGACCAGGTGGCTGAAATTGCCCATAGGTTCCTCCAAAGGGGGTATTCTAGGAAACAGATACGCAAAGGCTGGGTTAGGGCTCGACATACACTGAGAAATCATCTTCTGTATAAAGAAGTGAATACACAACCTCAAGAAAACCAAATTCGGTTAACCACTAAGTATAACTCCCATTGGGATAAATTTTGCGACATACTTAAAAAACATTGGCATATTTTGTCAAGTGATAGCTCTATTTCCAGATTTATTCCTAAATACCCTTTAATGACAGCCCAAAGAGCATCAGGTGTTAAAGACAGATTGGTACATAGTGAGTTTCAAAAAGATATCCCCAAAAACTGGCTAACTAAATCACAGGTCAAAAAGGGTTGTCAACCATGTGGACATTGTATATATTGTAAATACATAGTCAAATCTTCTAATTTTTGCACTGAGTATTCGTATAGGATCTACTATATTAATGAAAGGATTGTCTGTAACACCACAAATGTCATTTATATGTTACACTGTTCATGTACCAAATTTTATATTGGGAAAACTACGCGTGAGTTGAAGGACAGAGTTAGGGAGCACAGGGATAGCATCAAGGGCAATGACCAGGATAGTCCAGTTGCTAGACACCTCCAGCTACTCCATAACTCTGACTTGACTCAGCTCAAAGTGTTAGGCATTGAACATATCAGACCTAAGAGGAGAGGAGGTAATATTGATCAAATACTACTCCAGTATGAGTCACGCTGGATGTTTAGACTCAATACTCGGTCTCCTCTAGGTCTCAATGAGAAAATTGAATATTCCTGCTTTTTATAATTCTTTAGTTACATCAGTATTGTTATTAGTGCATCACAGTATGATATATAGGTTTAGGTTTATGTGGCAATGTGAGTGTAATTGTCCCATATAAGTATATCAATACGATGTGTATTTAATTAATAATGCTGTGTCATGTCTTTTTAATCAGCCATAAAAGGTGTCAATTTGGTAGTGCCTTAATTGTAATGAGTTTTCAAAACTGCCATTGAATTGTACCCTAATAGCGTAAGTTCCCTTTAAGATTAAGTAAAGGGAAAGGAAACAACGTAACAAAACAAGTATTTAAAGACCAGTGGTACTGGTAATATGATACATCTGATGAAGCCCTAATACCAACCCAGCAAAGGGGGAGGGGTGAAACACGTAATTATTGGATCTTACTACACAGCGTGGTAACGTTACTATGGTGGATCAGCTCTGTTTGTAACCACTGACAGTTTTCTTAAACGCTACCGAAGTTGTCAAGGGAAGTCCTTTACTGGCGTGTTTGCATCACAGCATACAAAATTACGGAGGTAATTCGTGCCTGGAAGGTACCCGTTATATGTATTGGTCTAGTGAAGGTAAGCTGTGCAGCCATTGACTGATACCTTTTACCGGACCGGCACCTGGATACCGGAAGTGAGTCCGGACTTAAAGAGGTTAAAGGATGGTATTGTTGATTTTTCTTACTGGAGCGTGTTGTTTACACTAAGTGCCCGGTATTTTTCTTGGACTGTTTTTGAGCCGGCCTATTCACATGCTAGCATGTATGGGGGTTTGTGTTATTAATTGTCTATTACTGTGCGGTACAATCATCTGGTCATACAATGTGGTAATATATACTTTTTAATAAACATATGTGGAAAGGCAAAATTGGTGTGCGTATCACTGCTACTTAAATGGTGTGGTTTAAGTGTATCCTGTGCGGCCTTGTCCTTCTTTGGTTCATAGCAATTTATTGAACCCTATCTTCGAAGTTGTATATATATATATACTCTCTGACAAAGTGAATTACATTCACAAAACGCGTAAGGGACACGCCCAGCAGTGACTTCATTTCCGGTCTGGGAACTGCTACTTTCGCGTGACTAGACGAGCAGCATCGGTGCTTTCTCCCTTACTCCACAAAAAGGATTATTCTTTCACAGACTCCACATGGAAACTTAAAAGCGTATATGTGGACAGACACTAATGAGTTTTTTTTTCTGAAAAACTGTACATACCAAGTACATTTGAAGTGGGCCTTTGAATCCTTTCATTTCACAGGAGTGTTTGATGTGACATTCTAAAATAAAGTCTTAATCTTTTTTTAACTATTGTGCCACTGGATTGATTTTGCATCTTTAAAGAGGTAGCGACCTATTATACTCCAAGAGGTGGAAACAGAAAAGCTACACTACGACACCACATAGAACATGTACAGCTGTACCACAGATAGGGAAAGCCATGCACAACACATACCTCATTTGTTTGAGGCTACAATAGGTGAGCAAGGTTTCATTTCACTTATTATGAAGCTATTTGCTACTTGAAAATTCTATACCATAAGTTCTTTTCTTTTTTTCTTCTGCTATTTCCTTTTCCATTCTCCTGCCTTGGAGTGCTGTTTCTTGTTCTTCTTTCTGTGTTTTCTTCATTGTTACCACATGAGGTAGTGGAACCCATAGATATAGCAGCTAAAGACTGAAGAATAATCCAGGAGATACGTCTGCATAACATCATTTGCAGTACTTTACACAGCACAAAAAAATAAATATTTTCCTGTGGCATATATATATATATATATATATATATGTGTGTGTGTGCTCTGAAAGGGTTGTTTTAAATGAGGGGGGTGGGGCAGCCACAGACTTTGCTCAGTGAGTTCTAGTTATGCTTCTGGGAAGTGTTTGCAGTCACCAATCACCAGCTTGCTCCCAGTAGTGCCCTGCTGATGCTGCTGAGTATATGTGCATAGGCTTTTTAAAAAAGGTTGAAGAGAACACCTAGTTAGGCTTACAAGCAATAAAGCACTACTGGGAGCTAGTTTTGGTTTGGTTCTTCTCATTGGCTCATCTGATGTATGCTAGCTCCCAGTAGAGCAAAGATGCTCTTTAACCAACATTTCAACAAAGAATACATAGAGAACAAAAGAAATGGGATAATAGAACTAAACTGGAAAGTTATTTTAAATTTCTTGCTCTATCAGAATCATGAAGCACAATTTTGACTTTGCTGTCCCTTAAAGTTTCGAGTAAATACAGTTCACACAGCTCTGCTAACAATACTATAGCTGTATTGTGCTTTTTTTAAAATCATGTTTCTTTTATTGAGATTTATTAGTAAAAAGAAAAAGCATATACAAGATATCACTTTTGTCCTATTAGAAAGGCATTAGACATAGAAAACCTTATATACAAATAACATCATGCTATGAAAATAGTATGAACCTATGTGAAGGAAATATAGATAGAAAACATAAGAAATATATTAGAAACCTTGTTTTCTTTTTGTTTTGTTAATAAAATATATAACTGATATGAAACCACCTTGTGAAAATTTCATCTAATATATTTAAACAATAATGGTGGTATGGTAACTAAAGTATTTAGTATGAGACATCTAATTAGTAAACTGGCATGATTATTCAATACACATGAGATCACCTTGTGCAAATTGCATCTAATATATTTAAACAGTAATGGTGGTATGGTAACTAAGGTATTCAGTAAGAAACATCAAATTATTAGACTAGCCTGGTTATTCAATACACAAATGTAGTAACACATTACACTTCTAGCAAAGAGATAAGATGGCATATCTATATAGACAAGATAGCACAGAAAATACATAATATCCTTAGCTATTATGGCAATATGCGTAATCAAAATATGATGCAATAAATGAAATATACATCGCATACACTTATTATTAGATAGTATGCAACAAGCATAGGTAACAGGTTATGTAGTTTCGAAACTGCGGCATATTTTAAACCACTAGTAACTGGTAGAATATATAACAAAACTGGTAGGTCCCTGGCCTGCAGGAAACCATGTACCATGCTATATCGCGTATTTCACATAAGCGTCATACCAAGACATATGTAAATGTAATGCGTTGTAATTGATTAATCATACTACATGAGACACGTAGTGGAAATGAGTTACCAGACCAGTGTTAGATCTCAGAAAATAGTTAACTAACCTCAATGTAAACGTGTAACTGTATATTGAATTTGTAGCGGGCAAAGAGACGATAGTTAAGGAGCCAAGATAATAACCTGGGAAAGATTACGATTAGGATGCTTAGCTTCAAGATATTTACTATAAATATTAAACAAGGGAAAAAGTAGTTTATATACAAGTAACATAATGACTTATATAAAATTAAATTAATAAGAATTTTAGAAAGGAATCCAAACAACTAGTGAGGAGCTCTGCAATTTACGTCCCATTAGTTACCAGTAAAGGTAGGAGAAGTGGTGTCAGTAATTAGTTGTAGACTAATCTCTTCTGTCTAATCTACCAAAGTGGGAAAAATATATAAGCCTTCAAGACCTTATAAATGGGACACACCCAGCTATAAAATTAAGTGAAGTCTCTTACACACTATCAAGGAAAAGTGAGCTTTATAGGGGGTTAAGAGCATTAAGAATTAAGGTTTTACGGACACTGAGCACAAATGCTGAACACCATATATTGCACACTCCAGAACATCAAACCGTAGGGTTATCATTAGAAACTAGATTAACAGCAGAAGTGTTGACCAGTGTCTATATCGTGGACTTTGATACAAGTTAGTCCTCAGTGTCTTGAGAATATAATCAATACATTAGTCTATCCAATTCCAGCAACCTCTGGAGAACAAATCCAAAAGTGCCCACTCTCAATGATCTCTCTCCCTTGGCACCAGCAGTTCAAAAGACAAACTTCACCTGTGAGGAAAGAGACACATGAAATGCTGCCCTCAGACCAGTTAGTCAAAATTCCCGACCACGGGACAGAAACAGACCGAAGACCCCTCTTGACTGGCCACATCTCCAGGGGACCCAGCCTCAGCCCTATCCCACCAGTCAGTTCACTGTAGCTTGTGCATGTAGAGAGCGAGGCTTCAGAAAGTGCAGAGTTTGGCGGTAACCTTTGGATTTCACTAAGTGACCTGTCCTCATCTGGCACACCCACAGGCTTCCCGTTGTGGTTTACTGTGAACTCATCAGGTGGAGATGTTGAGCGTGGGACAAACCTGAGAGTCGTGCTGTCTTCAGTAATGCTAACCTTCTCTGTACTCAGATGCGCCACAAGGGAGGTAAAATGGCGCTCCAACTAATGGGAGAGTAGATTTAGAAGAACTCTGATTTTAGCCTCCATTATGATTTCAGTGTTAAGTAGTGACCTCCTGATGTTTTGTGGCTAAAATTGCCCTCCCCTCTGCTGTATAAGGCTTCCTCCATAATAATGTAGAAGTCAGCAGGTCAAAACTACTTTACCCGGCTAAGCATCAAACCGGGGGGTGGTGTGTGTAAATGATGCAGGCCACCATTACATTGTAATCTCTGTCTATTAATATTGTCTGCATTTGCAAATAGTATCATCCGACTCCAAATCTTTACTATGGTAAATCTTTGAAATAAAAAGCAGATCTTGGGAGTTGGAGATAATGCTTACATTTTTTTGAGTTATGTATGGAGCTGTTGAAAAACACGTCCGTGCATGGCCTCAGCTTAGGCACGCCCCTGTATTGTGCTTTTATTAACACAAAGTAAACATTACTTAATCTCATGTATCACTAATACCTGTAATCAAGCAGTTCTGATTCTCGTAATTAAAAAAAGACTCCATACAATTGTCACATATATCTTAGTTGGCAAATAGTGACAGTTGCTTCCAAATCTAGAACTCATTAATCAAAATGACAACTGAAAGAAATGAGTCAAAAATGAAAAGCTGTGGTTGATGGGAGAATAATTATAAAGCCAATACAAGGAGATACTGTTTCCACATTGTAGGCGTATGATATCAATCTTATGTCTAGTGTGTATGGTGTCTCGTTACACTGCCACTGAGCAGATGAATGCTCTGTATACCCGTCCACCTATGTATTATTGTAATGTTCTTTGTAACAGTAGCTAACTCAGCTAATATTTGTTTGCTTTTTGTTTGCAATTATAAGGGAAATACAGGTAATATAGTCCTTTATTTCCTGCAAAACCCATAAAAATAACTGTATTCTCAAAATTTTAGCTTTTTACAAATATTCAACCCACCCCCTCCAGAGCACTGAACATACACCAATAAACAGCTAATTGTATCACCTCCTTACAGTGGTTACTTTGTTAACTGAATTGTAATAGTTGTCCACTTAAAATATCTTACTGTGTGTATATAGATAAATAGATAGATAGGATAGATATATAGATAGATAAAGGATAAATAGATAGATACATGCAAACCTGTAAACCTGCAAACAAGCTATAGGGGTCAATTTATTAATGTGCGAGTGGACATGATACGATGTAGCATATCATGTCCGCTGCACATCGATAAATACCGACAGCATACGCTTGTGAACTGCTGGTGCAATGCCGCCCCCTGTAGATTCTTTAGACCGCTGCTTCATAACTTCTGTTTCTGGCGAGCCTGAAGGCTCACCGGAAAAACGGGGCATCAAGCTCGGTACGGAGCTTGATAAATTGACCCCATAGTGTGCACTAATATGCAAATCTAAGGCTAAAATGATAGCACTACTGACTGCATTTATGTTGTCCCACCTAAGGCTCTAGGGCTACAATCCACAGATCTAGTAAATGTTATAATAAGATTGAACTGACCCTGAGACTAAAACAAAATATTAATCACACCACAGTCAATATGCCTTCAAGTGAAAGTATATGGACAAATGCTGTGTTTTGCTGATATGGCTTCTATTAAATTATTGTTGCTTGAAGCCCTCTGTCAACTACATGTCAGACCTCATATCAACCCCTGACCCTGTAGCTCCTCTGTAAACTGCATAACCATATCAGACTAAGGATCAGACCCTAGAGCCTTGCAGCCCATCTAATACCAACATCAACTCATCACACCAGAATCATGCAGACTCCCTATAGCACTCACATCAGGACAAAGATTAGATTGGATTTAAAAAAAATGTACTTTGTATCTGAACTATGATTTATTTATTTTTTTTTTATTAAAAAAAAGGCACTCGCACCTGCTGATTTGTTCTTATAGCTTTCATATAGACGAGGGAAACAGATTGGGAAACCTTTATGACAATGATGTTGATTTAATTGGACCTCTGATTTCAGAAGGTGGCAGAGAGGCTACACACAATAGAACTCTTAAAGCAAAGCTCTGTTTAGTCCCTGTCATTGTGAGACTGGGAGAACTCACAATAAACAAAAGAACAGACAGTCAGTTGAATGCCCATTTCACTGTCTTTTGACTATTAGACTGCTGCCTCAGTACATTAGAATTATTTAAATTCCCAGAACTTTAGCAAAGGTATCTGCTTTGAAGGCAAAGGAAGGAGAAAGAGGGTTTTCCTCTCAGTTAAGCCTTCTATTGGTCAGTGGAAGGGACTGTACAATACGTATCTTTAGCTCCACTTGTGAGTTTACATGCCAGGGTCCTTACCAGGGCCAGACTGGGAATAAGAAGCAGCTCTGGTACAATTCAAGACCAGCCCTATTTTCCATTGAGTCAGTAGAATGCACACACCACATTTTTCTCAAAGGGCATTGCTGAGATACTAATTCCTCCATTATTTTTTTCAGAATTCAACTATATTAGTTTGCATCAAAAAATGCCAGATTTTTGTTATACAGGCACCCTACAACCCAATGTCATCCATTAATCCTTATAACAGTGTTTAAAATGATTATCGATAATGTGATCTGGAGAAAACACTCAAAACCGTGTGTTTTTTTTACAATTGTGTGACTTGATTAGACATTAGCAACTAATCAAATGAGGCTACTAGATGGAAATAAAACTTACAAGGAAATACTTTGTGATTTAATATGTATAGCTCAGAGGAGAAAAGAAGAGAGGTGATATAGCTGCACAACCCCCTTAAATTGTAGCTCGCCAGCCCCAGCTGCTGCTGCCCACTGGGAAATCTCCTAGTGTCATGGTAGCTATATGCAGCCTTCTTCCTTACCTACTAATGTCTTTTCATTTTTGCATCAAATGTTTATGACCCCATTTAAATTATAATTTAAGCTTTTTACACTTTAGCAGTCAGACTGACACATAACCTGTGTAGCAAAGCCCCATATTTTATGCAGCATTGCCCATTGAGAACACATGCATGAAAAAAATAACTGTTGACTCAGGTGGAACTACCATTGGTACAGCAGGTGCAATGCCACCAGAGCCCATGTGATGGGGTTCCACATCAGCCTGTCTATACTTAGGCATGTGCAGAATGTGTACAAACTAATGCAGTAGAGTCTTTAATTAGTGCAGGTTACAGGTACATCTTATATTATGTATCAATGTATGTATGTATCTATCTGTGCATCTATCTATTTATTTACTCTAAATCCTTATACAGAACAGCATGTTAATTAGTACTGAGTTACCTTTTGAAGGGACCAAACATTTTTCACCAAGGCCCTCTTTTGAGTAGGTCCACTACTGATTGACTGTTGACGTGTTTGACTGTCTAAATATGTGTATGTATGTTTATACGGTATATATATATATATATAGTAGTTCACAGAGCTCTGCAAACACTTCACATGTATCGACTGTGCGTTCAAAGTAATTCCATATGCAGCTAAAAAGCGAAGCACTCAACAGGACTTTAATAATATCAAACTATCATTTAAATGATGGTTTGATATTAAAGTCCCGGTGAGTGCTTCACTTTTTGGCTGCGCATATATATATATATATATATATATATATATATATATATATATGTGTGTGTGTGTGTGTGTGTGTGTGTGTATTTATGTGTTTATATGTGTAAATATATAACACATGTATACACACTTTTGAGCACTTCCTAATCAAATACCTAAAAATATGCAATATCATTTTTATTCATTTTTAATGTGTTAATGTGTTTTGCATATCTGCATATATTCATATAGATACACAGTACTGTGCAAAAGTCCACCATTAAGCCACCATTAGATTTGTTGTTTTAGCAATGGTATAATGAGGACCATATATAATTATTTATTAGTCTCTTTATTAGAATAAAACCACAAAATACAGGACATGTATATACAGTATTAAAAAACAGAACAAACAACAAAAATAAACAGCTTCTATAGGCTAAAGTCGGAAGTATTTAGTGTGACCTCCCACTTGAGCAATGGCAGGAACCTGGTTCTCGTAAACGTAAATTGAATAGAACCCTAATTAATGTCATTGCTAACACCTGTGGTTGTCCTACTATTTCATGTCAAAAATTACTGCTGTGAAAAAAGGTACATTACACAAGGTTTGTGCAAGACATGCTTGAGCATTACATATACATGTGGTATGAGTTTAATTCCTTGGAAGCTTGCTAATAAGACCAACATTCAATCACATCATTCCATTCAAAATGCCACAATTCACAGAATTTGAAAGACATAAAATCATATTTTTGTATCAGCAAGGCATTTTTGTATCACCAAGGCCACTCTCAAAGGGAAACCAGCAAACAAACTAGATACTCAAGATGTGGTATTCAAGCTGTTATAAAAAATTTTAAAGAATCAGGAGAGGTAAAGGACAAAAAAAGGACTGGAGGGCCAAGAAAACTTTCAAAATCTCATGCGGTTTCTCAGAGTTTCTTCTTTGAGAGACTGGAAGAAGTCCAGCAAGGAGCTGGCTCAGAATCTGGCAGCTTCATCAGGATGCCAAGTTGACCCTTCTACAGTCCAAAGAAGCTTGATTAGGAATGGTCTTTGTATAAGGGTAGCAGCCAAGAAACTACGTTTTCGGAATGGGAACAAGGTGAAAAGGCTAAGATATTCTAAAGCTCACAAAGATTGGAATGAAGATCAGTGGAAAAGACTATTATGGAGTGGCAAATCCAAGTTTGAAATTTTTGGGTCCAATCGTCGACAATATGTGAGAAGAAGAGTTGTAGAGAGATGGAATAACAAATGCTTGCGGCCTTCAGTGAAACATGGTGGAGGGTCTGTCCTGGTTTGGGGCTGCATTTCTGCCAGTGGTGTTGGTGATATTGTCCGAATTGATGGTATCATGAATGCTAAAAATTACAGACAGGTTTTAATTCATCATGCCATTCCTTCTGGAAAGCGCCTGATTGGGAATAGTTTTATTTTTCAGCATGATAACGATCCAAAGCACACTGCTAATGCAGTGAAATAATATTTGTAGAGAAAAACAGCTGATAAAACACTGACAGTCATGGACGGCCTCCACAGAGCCCAGACCTGAATATTATAGAGGCAGTATGGGATCAACTGGACAGAGAAATAAATAAAACAGACAACCTACATCTAAAGAAGAACTCTGGGAAGTGCTGAAAGAAGCCTGGTATAATATACAAGAAGATTACTTCAGAAAACTTTAGGTCAGTCTCCCCAAAAGAGTTCAAGATGTTCTTAGTGCCAAGGGAGGTCACACTAAATATTGACTTTTGCTTGAAGAATTCATTTTGTTCTGTAAATTGTGTTTTTTTATGTTTTGTGTACATATTTCCTGTATTTTCTGTTTGTATCTTAATAAAGAGACTGAAAAATAAATATGTATGGTCATTAAAACTTTGGTAAAACAACAAATCTAATTGTGGCCTAAGCCTTTTGCACAGTACTGTATATATATATATATATGTATCACACACATTTATAAATCCACAAAAGATTAAGAGCATTGTAGCGACGTATGAAATAATCTCTCCATCTGCCACCACTATTGTGCTATGTTAAATTAATTTATATTCTGAGCATGCAATTTATAATGCTATCACTGGTCAAGGTCACTGAACAAATCACCTTCATTTTACAAAGAAACAAAAAAACATGTTATCACCGTGTGCATAAATGCACGGCCCTAGACTTATGACTGATAAAAACCATTTGTATATAAACTATAGTGAATTAGACAAGATATAACATATATTTTTTTAAGTCAAAGGCTAACATTTGAGCTCCTAGCCATTTTACATATATAGATATTTATGTTTGTAGATAACACCTACAAGTGTTTGCAGTTAATAAAGTAAGTGAACCTGTCACTGTTTCTGTGCAAAAAAACACCTTCACCTACATGTAATTCTATTGCCTGTGTTGTGTATGTACGTCCTGTGCCAGTCAGTGGATACCACCCTATAATTCTCTTCTTTTGACTATATATTATCTTTACCTATAGATTGTGCCTTATCTATTCATATAGATAAATGGAGATATACTGCATAAAAGGAACATAGCACTATTTCAGAATAATGGGTTAAAGCAATGACCTTTATATTTGACAAAATAAAACTGACACATTTTTGTGGTAGAAATAAAAATATGTTAATGTTAATTGTATGGAAACCCATCAACAGATGCAACCTGATTTAGGGAGCATACCTACTTGTCTGGTCAGTTCAGTATTACTGTTTTGAAGTTTTTTTTAGTTATATACTACTTGCTTACTATATATATTCTTAACCGAAAAATGCTAATTTTGTGGGATAGAATAACAAATGAGTGTATTTACTGATATGAGTATAGTAAATATAGTAAATAGTATGAGCCCCATGTACTAAGCCGTCAACTTGCTGTCCACATGTAATTATGCGTCAAATCCGCACACGGACGAAAATTCGAAAGTACAAAGCCGTCAACCATGTAAAATGTGTCGGGAAATCCGCTGAATTAAATATGCAAACAAACAAATCCGTGGGTGTTCAATCACTTTTTTTCTGCAGAAATGTCATTGTAAGTCTTCTAATCCCCTTATATAGACTATTATAAAGATTCAATTACATTCATATCAATTTTTGCGTCAAGAATTAACATCTGCACCTTTTTTGTTTGCAGACACCAAAGAAATCAGTGGGGGTTCACAGACAGATGCCAAAAGAATTAGTACTTTATAAATAAAAGCACAACTTGTACCACAATTTCACCATAACTTACTTGGTAGTTGACCATTCAATCATGGAGACCCTGCTGCATTTCTTTATTTTTGGAGTTCTTCAGTTAGTCAGTTCAGCGGCATATGCAGGGCCTCCGCTGGAAGCCCGAGCCGATTGTTTTTCATGGGCAAGCTTCAATTTAGTTTGTATTTTGATGTTGTTAAACCATTTTTAACAGGAACTGACATCCATTTTAGAAGGTCCCTGGGCACTCACAGCGTCACTTGGTGTCTGCTTGACACGACATACAAAATAGTAGCCATGGAACTCAAGCACTTTGTCCACCAAAACTAAATCCTGCTGATGAGAAAACTGTGGGTTTCTACCTTTCTTGGTTTTTCTGACTCTGAAGCAGCAGCCATATTTGCCTCATTACAAATACACAACAGGGATAAAAAATGTATTGATCTGTTCAGGGAAAACCTCCTTCTTATACATGCAATCTGCCCTTATCTTGCCACTCCAATTATGTTTTTTCTACCTTTTCTGGCCATGTTAGGTACAAAATTGATTAATCAAAAGTTGACAGATTAGTAACTTTGCATTTTTTCACCGAGCGAACCTTCAACATTATTAATAATCCACTTCTCTTTGTTAATGATTAGATGCAACTTTATTCAGAGAGTTTTTTAGTAAAATGAAGGCAGGCACTATGGTGTGAAAAATTGATTTGTGCCTTAGTACACGTCAGCCAATGTATTTAATGAGATGAAACCATAGCAAATACACATAGATAAAGATAGAGGTCAGTTTTTTGGAATATTTGAACTTCTATTTGGTTGCCCTGTAACCAATTTAATATACATGTACCCAACACTGGCCACTTACCTTTTTTAAAGGCCATGATACCCAAATGTTGAAACACTTGAAAGTGATGCAGCATAGCTGTAAAAAGCTGACTAGAAAATATCACCTGAACATCTCTATGTAAAAAAGAAAGATATTTTACCTCAAAATGGCCTTAGTATTCAAACCCCATTGTAAAGGACTTTAAGCAGCAAATCAGTATGTCTGTCCCGGGACCTGCAAGGGAGCAAGCCTCGTGCACATACATGTTATTTCCTTATTCAGTTTAAGGAAGTATTCTATGAAATCTCATGAGAGTTAAGTTAAATCTCACGAGGTCACAGTAAAAGAGTTCATGACCTCAGTACCGTTGATGCTGATTGGCTGCTGTTCATTCTTCATTTTCTTTTTACCTGCAGCTAAGCAGCAGCTGAAGTATAACTTTAACACAGGACTTACTCTACTGAGCTGAGTA
This sequence comes from Bombina bombina, assembly GCF_027579735.1. Classification (NCBI taxonomy): domain Eukaryota; kingdom Metazoa; phylum Chordata; class Amphibia; order Anura; family Bombinatoridae; genus Bombina; species Bombina bombina. Next base: position 183,951,585 of record NC_069503.1, on the reverse strand, counting down.
AATTGTGAGGTAAAATATCTTCCTTTTTTACATAGAGATGCTCAGGTGATATTTTTCTGTCAGATTTGTACAGTAATACTGCATCAGTTTCAAGTGATTTAGCATATGAGTAGTATGTCCCTTTAAGAAGATTTAACAATTTAGTAGAGTTATCTAAAGGTCCTCTTTTTGTAGTGAACCTCAGAACCAGATTGGAGAACTTGGCTATATAGGCCATTTAATACAACTAAAGGGACATTAAATTAATTTAGTGTTTGTTTATTTTAAATAAAGCATATGTATACATAAGAAATTAAAGGGGCATTGTAAAAATTACAATTTTGCAGTTAAATAACAACAAACTACTGCAAATGATATAATGAAAATACATTGTGACTTTGTACTACTATTTTGCATAATAAAACATTTTTGTGGAATTACCTTTTGATTTTAATGGTTCCTTTAAATACATATTATACTCTCCAGCCTCTATGGGGGTAGCAAAAACTGGCACCATAAATACCTATTTTATATTGTAAGTTAGTTTTATTTTTCCTTTAATTAAATATTTTATGTGGAATTACATTGGGTTTAATTTCCTTTTAAAGGGGCAGTATACACCAATTTTCATATAACTGCATGTAATAGACACTGCTATAAAGAATAATATGCACAGATACTGATATAAAAATCCAGTATAAAACCATTTAAAAACTTACTTAGAAGCTTCCAGTTTAGCTCTGTTTAAAAGGTTACTGGAACACCCACTGCAAGTGGGAAATATCAGACACTTCCCCCTTCCTTTGCATATGAAAAGACCCTTTACACAAACAGAAGCAAGCTGGAGTAGGTATACGTTGGTATTCTCCTAAAACTTTGGGGCTTGGTTAGGAGTCTGAAAATCAAAGCAATGTTATTTAAAAATAAGCAAAACTATACATTTAAAAAAATGTATGGGCTATATAAATAGATCATCTACAAAACATTTATGCAAAGAAAAAATGAGTGTATAATGTCCCTTTTAAGGATTTATTTTTGAGACATCAGAAGAAGTATTCACCTCCATACCCCTATAATCTGGCTTTATTTTTAAACATGCCTCATAGGCAGGTTACTGAAATGTTCCAGTATTTGCCCTGTTATGCAGCCAAAATATTATTACTTTCATGAAGAATTATTGAAATGGCTGAAAGTGACAAACATCTCCTAAGTAACATTCATACAAAGGCAAAATCACTTGCTTGACAGAAACTCATCAGACAGAATAGCAGATACAGCTGCAAGTGATTAGAGTTAAATATTTTTGGTAAGAGCTGAGAAAAAGTGCAAGTGGGGCTAAAAAAGCTGAACATCTGTAACCTCTTCAAATCATCAGAGCATATGCAACTCAACAAAGAAATATATTTTGCACCTTTAAATGACAGAAATTCAAGTTACAGAGGTTAAAACCTTAAAGGAACTTAAAACCTAAAATAAAAAGTATATGAAAAAGCAATGTTTACTTCTTTTTTGTTTTTGCATGACAGTTGATGGGACAGTCTACTTGAAGATCATTATTGTTTAAAAAGATAGATAATCTCTTTATTACCCATTCCCAGTTTTGTACAGCCAACACTGTTATATTAATATATGTTTTACCTCTGTGATTACCTTGTAGCTAACCCCTGCAGCCAGCCCCCTGATCGCATGGCTATTTATTTATTATCTATTTACTTGCATTTTAGCCAATCAGTGCCCTCTCATAAGTAACTCCACGGGCATGAGCACAATGTTATCTATATGTCACACATGAACTAGCTGTGAAAAACTGTCAAATGCATTCAGATAAGAGGTGGCATTCAAGGGCTTAGAAATGAGCACATGAGCCTACCTAGATTTAACTTTTATCAAAGAATACCAAGAAATCAAAGCAAATTTGAAGAGAAAAGTAAATTGGAAAGTTTGCATGTCCTATCTGAATCATGAAAGTGTAATTATGACTAGACTGTCCGTTTAAAACTAAGAGGAAGTTCATGTTTGTCCTACAATTCTATGGGTAGAGAGTGGCACATTCCAAAGACCCAAAAGTATATATTTCATAAATATAATATTAACATATATACAATATAATATTAACATATATATATATATATATAACAGATATATATTTAGAATGAACAAAAAAATATCATTAAAGTGAATGTCAATTTTGATTAATTAGTGCCCGGTTTTTAATAATCCTATTAAAAACAAGGGCACTTTAATTAATCAAAATTGACATTTCACAAATTTTCTTCAAAAACGTATCTTTTAATCCTGGCAGCCGCTACAGCACTTCCTCCACCCGTCGCAAGCCGTCTTCATGGGTCCAAAGTGACAAACCCAGCTTCTTCCAATAATGGCGTTGCATCAGGCTAAGATTCCCCTGGGGGGGGAAGCCGTGATTGGAGGAAGCCGGATTTGTCATTTCTGACGTCTGCAGAGGCTTCTGATGGCTGGGGGAATCGCTGGAGCGGCGGCCAGGATTAAAAGGTACGTTTTTGAAGAAAACAAGTAAAATGTCAATTTTGATGAATTATTAGGATTATTAAAAAACGGTCACTAATTCATCAAAATTGACATTCACTTTAATGTCTCCATGACAACTGTTGCTAAAAACATAAACCTTTGTAAACTTTTTAGCAAGCATTTTAGTTAACGTTACAATTGGAATGTGATCGTGCCCCATACAAGTGAAAGCAATGCACCCAAATTTTAAAGGGACAGTCTACGACAGAATGTGTATTGTTTAAAAAGATAGATAAACCCTTTATTACACATGCCCCAGTTTTGCATAACCAGCACAGTTATATTAATACACTTTTTACCTCTGTGATTACCTTGTATCTAAACCTCTGCAGACTGCCCTCTTATCTCAGTTCTTTTGACAGACTTGAATTTTAGCCAATCAGAGCTGACTCCTAAGTAGCTCCACATGCATGAGCATAATGTTATCTATATGGTACACATGAACTAACTCCTATTTGTAAAAAAAACTGTCAAAATGCATTCAGATAAGAGGCGGCCTTCAAGGGCTAAGAAATTAGCATATGAGCCTACCTTGGTTTAGCTTTCAACTAAGAATACCAAGAGAACAAAGGAAAACTGATGGAATTTTTTTTGGAAGGTTGACTTGACTGTCCTTTTAAAGTTAGTTACATTACAGCTGAACTCACAGTTCATTGTTTTATTTTACCTTTAACAAGTAAAAAAAAGTCAAATTGTCTGCATTCCATATTACAATTATTTCTATTAAATCTTAACAGAAATTAAATATGTGTGTGTGTGTGTATGTGTATGTGTGTGTTTATGTATGTTTGTGTGTGTATGTATGTATGTATGTATGTATGTGTATCTATGTGTATGTATGTTTGTGTGTGTGTGTGCATGTATGTTTGTGTGTGTATGTGTGTGTGTGCATGTATGTATGTATATGTATGTGTGTGTGCACGCACATGTGTGTGTATGTATGTGTGTGTGTGTGTGTATGTATGTATGTGTGTAAAAGTGTGTATGTGTATGTATGTGTGTGTGTGTGTGTATGTGTATGTGTGTGTTTATGTATGTTTGTGTGTGTATGTATGTGTGTGTATGTATCTATGTATGTGTATCTATGTGTATGTATGTTTGTGTGTGTGTGTGTGCATGTATGTTTGGGTGTGTATGTGTGTGTGTATGTATGTGTGTATGTATGTGTGTGTGTGCATGTATGTATGTATATGTATGTGTGTGTGCACGCACATGTGTGTGTGTGTGTGTATGTATGTATATGTATGTGTGTGTCTGTATGTGTATGTGTGTGTTTATGTATGTTTGTGTGTGTATGTGTGTGTGTGTGTGTATGTATGTGTATGTTTATGTATGTTTGTGTGTGTGTATGTGTATGTATGTCTGTATGTATATGTATGTGTGTGTGTGTATATATCACTTTTAAATAAATAAAGGTTTATACTTATTTAACCATATCATGACTAAAGCAATGATTAAGCTAGATAATCTTCTAATCCATCTTTAAGGTTTAGCAAAATCCAACCAAACACATCTATATATTAGAAACTGTAGTTTGATGTTTTTCACCCATTTTTCGAAGCATACTTCATTTTTACAGAATTATAAGTCTGAAATATATTGTTTAATAACATAACTTATTTATTGCGGACAAGAAATAAAAAGGAAAAAAAACATATCAGTGTCACAGCCCCAGTTATCTAAATTAGATTGTACTTGGATAATATATTTTTTCCCTCAAGCTGGTTAAAAAGAACACAGTTTCATTTATAAACATTATACACTCTTCTATTGTAAACATTTAAATATAACATACAATGAAATGATCATTTTAAGAGGTAACAGTGTTTTCTGTTTTCTGTTAACTGCAGCAGACAAATGCAGACCACAGATTTGTTTGTATCTGCCTTAACTGTCTGAGTACTGGATAGAAAATCAATGACGCTGCATAATAGGCCTCTTGACAACAGAAGGGTTAATCAGTAATCATCAATTCTAGGTTCTTCTCCAACCCTAAATGAGTGCCCCGGATGAGTCATTCGTTACTAAGGCAATATGCAAATTTTACCTTTGAAATATCAAGAAGAACCAGGAGGTATTGCACATTGGGCTTAGTTAGCAATGAATATATTAAAATAATAGATTTATTTTTTTCTCCCTCTCTAGAAGGGAATCAGTCTATGTACTGACTGGGGGCCTCTCTTTTAGTTAAGTTTTTTTTGGCTTTGTTTCCCAGTGGAACTGTTAATACTAAAGTAAAGCAATTCATCTTTCTTTGGAATGGGTTACACTTCAAGTTACAGTATAATTTAGTTTTGTTGTTTTACAACTGCAAAGTTCATATTCAAAAGGCATTTCTGAAAACACATTCAAATATGTTTGCTAAATACAACCTGAAGCTATGAATTAATCATTTAGGAAAGCTATCAATGACATTTAAGAAGGGGGGCTGAACCACTGGGGGTACTAGAAAACACAAATCACAAGCAAGCACATACACAACAGTTTAAAAGGGAGCAGTGGCTTCTATAAGGGATTGTATAACAACAATAGCCTTACATCTTCCTCTTCACAACCATTCCTTGCCTGGTACTGGTACTGGTACTGGTAACAGGCTCGAGCTTCCTGCGTTGGGCGCACGGTTTTTCCAGAACTGTCCTCTTCTGTGCTCTGACCACCCAAAAGGTGACTTGCTTCAGGTAGAAATGGAAAAGATCTGGAAGTGTTGATCTTCCCAGTAAATCTTTGATACAATGAAGCCATAAGTCAAATCCTTAAGTCTTACAGGATAAAATAAAAAGTATGTCAAGAGACTATACTCTTTACCTTTGTTTTTTTTTTTTAATTATTACTAGAAATCAATTGAAAGAGATTATCAAAAGACAGGCCCCATAAATGAAGAAGAGAAAACAAATCATCCAACTGAGACCTCATATGTTGGCAAGTAGCATTTAATAAGCAACAAGCCACTGGGGCACACAGCTTTCCAATCACTCTTCAGCCTTAGGTGTCCGATCAATTGGCTGTGGAGGTTGCATGCCTACAGTCCATAGAGGCAGAGAGAGAGCACTCTCAAAGAGTCAACACATATTCAGAGCACGTTGCATCTTCCCTTCTCCTTTTGTGTATATGGAAGAGGGAGGGGGATTTTTTTTTTTTTTTTGCGAGTATTTTCCCTACTAGGTTTTTCACTAATCTTGAAGAGCAACAGCCACCTGATTGAAATGAAGCCGTGGAGTGCTGGAGAGGAGGAGGGATAGAAGGGAGAGACAGAGACAGTGAGACAGGAGGAAGTAGGAGGGAGATAGGCGTTCCTGAGATACTCACTGCATCCCCTGCCGCTCTCCGTGGTGCTGAAATGGATTTGGTTATTCTAACTGCATGCCCAGCTTGGCTACAGTATTTCCCTCTTACGCCTGCATGACATCTTGCAAAATAATGTGACTGTCTTTCTGTTAACACACTCATATTGTGTGAACAGCACAGCTCTAGCACAGTTCTACTGAAGCAAATATTCTTTCTCCATACAAAGGAAAACATTTACATTTTGAAAGTTAATTGAAATAGTGCAAAAAGCTTTCTATTTGTACAGCTGTTTTTAACACAGTAAAACCAATATCAATCAAAAGCTGGGATAATACACTGCAGTTAAGAGAAATCTGTAACATTTATTTCTTTACTTCTAGTAACATTTGTTTTGTGAGTTCAATAATCTATTAAATCTATACAGAACAGTGTATTTGCTTGCTAAAGTTTTCCATTAATCATTTCTTATAATTACTAATACCTAATTTAGTTCACTTTAAATAGCAGCACATCAACATGATCAGCTGATGCTCTAAATTACAAAGTGAAAAGTTAATATTAGTCTGGGCAGTGTATAGAAGGTTATTTTGTTATATTATCAGATTTCAAAGAGAGATTACATAGGTTGTGTTAATATAATAATTATTATTATTATTATCAGGTATTTGTAGAGCGCTAACAGGTTCCGCAGCGCTATGAACATAGGTGGTATATAAAACATAATTACAGGGATCAAATGGGTAGAGGGTCCTGCCGAGAGTTGCACTGTTATAATCTTGCTGTTGAAACATTTCCAACTGCATTACTATTTAAAATACAATGTCATTCACATATTTTCTGTTGAACAACTGAACAAAATCCTCCCTGTGATTATATTATATATTTCACAATGCTTAAAAGAGCATGAAGGTTAAAATAAAGCTTGTGCAAAAAAATCCTTTAAGATTTACTTTTACATCGGTCCTTCCCTTAACAGGTGGCCTCAGGAGTGTGCATGTGTTGAGCACTATATAGCAGCCATACAGTGAGAGAGTGAGACATCTCCATTCTCCTCAGCTTAAGTTCTGTCATTGAAAGGAGCTAAACTACATTAAACATACCAAAAGAAAGAAGATAATTTGAGAATATAAGTAAATAAGAAAGATTATTAAAATTGCCCTCTATTTGTATCATATTACTTTCATTTTGACTTTTGTGTACTTTTAAAGGGACATGAAGCACCAATTATTGTTCATGCTTCAGATAGAACATATAATTTTAATTCCAATTAACTTCTATTATTAAATTTGCTTCATTATTTTGCTATCCTTTGCTGAAGTATCAGCAATGCACTACTAGAAGTTAGTAGAACACATCAGCAGGTGAGCCAATAACAAGAACCATATACATGCATCCACCAATCAGCAGCTACCTCCCAGTAGTGATTTGCTATTCCTGAGCCTCCCTATGTATGTTTTTTTTCAACACAGGATACCAAGAGAACAAAGTAAATTAGATAATAGTAAATTAGAAAGTTATTAATAATTGCATGATCTGAATCGTGAAAGCTTAATTTTTTTACTTTACTATAAGGATCTCACACAGGCCCATACAAATCATTAGGCAAGTGCATTTCATAATTTGTCATTCAATAGTAAAACAAATACTGAAAAAATTGCTGTGGGCTGCAAATTCAGATATTTTTGTCTTGCACATTTACTTTAATAAATTCGGCACCGAAATTAGCTGAATGTTAAAATTACAAATAAATATGCGTCTAGAAATAATTTCAAAACTAGCTATGCAGTGCATAGTGTGCACCCTGATAGAATATAGCAACAAAATGCTTTGGTTTATTGTGTCAATAGACTGAAAGCAATTAAATAAACAAGGAATGAGTGCATTTTTAAAGAGCATCTACACATTATACATTTTTTTTTAATTGCTAGATAAATAGTGATTTGAAGACTATAAATTATACTGTTTGTGCTGCAGCTCATTTCTGTACCGGTGTTTCATTAATTTATAGCTACTAGTGAAATATATCTGCACAGGCGAGGGTTATTATTGCTAGGTTAAAAAAAGATATGGTGCAATAACCCGTAGCAAACCAAATTTCATTCTGCACTGCCCCTTGGTTTCCTTTCAAGGTGAATTGTCTATAATCCCACATACTGGGTATAGTTATATACCTTGTAATTGCACAGGCATAGAACAGTTATATAGTATTAATCCCATGCTACAGCAGGTATAATGAATGGTAACTGACCAATGAGAATGGAGGGGGCAATAAATAGAAAGTATACAGACCGCACTCGCTGGATTTCAGCAAAACTTCAGTATTTCTTTAGTCTGACGACTTTTAAGGAAAATCTCTGAGGGTCTGAGAAAGGAGAGATTTTCCTCGAAACGTCACCAGAATAAATAAATACTGAAGTCTGTCTGAATTCCAGTGAGTGCGGTCTGTATTTTATAATATATATATATACTGTTGTATATATATATATATATAATACATTGAACAGCAGGTAATTAGGTTGAGCCCTAATTAGATTTAAAGTTAATGTCAACTGTCATGATAAAGTGCCCGGTTTTTCAAAATCTATTAAAAACCAGGGGCACTTTCATTCATGAAAGTTTACATTGCACCAGATTTTACAAATACTTACCTTCTTATCGGATCGCCGATCCCACGTCTGCAGCTCCTCTGTACTTCGTCAGCGATAAAGAAACCAGCTCTCTCCAATCACGGCTTCCCCCCCCAGGAGCGTTCATCTGGTGAGGCCACGCCGTGATTGGAGGAAGCCAGTTTCATTGCTGTGTTAGTACAGCAGGAAGAAGCAGGTAGGGTGATTGGCGATCCGATGTTTCAGGAGAAGAACGTAAGTATTTGTAAAATCCGGTGCAATGTAAACTTTCATGAATGAAAGTGCCCCTGTTTTTAATAGTTTTTTTAAAAAACGGGCACTTTATCATGAAAACACTAAATAAGTGCTAGATAGAAAAGATTAGTCTGAGAGTAACATGTAGATGTATTTTTTAAATTTTCATTAGTTGTTTAAATATTGACAAAATGTAAAGTGTAAAGTTTTAGTGTCTATAGAACAATAGGAGCTGCCATGCTGTAACTTAGGTTACTTTCTCTGCTGTGGCCAATTAGGGACAGGTCACTAGAGTTACTAGAATATAACAGTGTTCTGCACTTCCATTTCTTACAGGAACTGAAAAGCTCACATTTTCAGAATGGAATTACAGGAAAAGGGGGCAAAATAAATAATGACAGTATATTGCAGAGTTTTTACAGATACAATTTATCATTTTATATTACCATCTAAAAGTGTTTAATGACCCTTTAAATCTAAATACACACTATCAAATGCACCCCTTGACATTTACTTAAAGGTATAGAAAGGTCAAAATTGAAATATGCATAGGCGTATTTATATTTTAATTAGAAGCATTTTTGTAATACTCTTCCATTTTGAAAAAATGTTTCTAGCAAAACTTACAACTGTTTTTCAGTGATGTGTATGCTGTGAGTGCATCATGCACCAGAATTCAAACACCACTTTGTCAGAGGCAGCAGTGGCTTGTATGATACAATCTGATCCTTTAGTTCCTCATAGCATATGTGCGTATGCCACTGAAAACAGTAATAGCTTTACTGGAAGGATTTTTGTAAATGGGAAAATATTGCTAAAATGCTTCTATTTAAAAATGAAATGCACCCATGTATATTTTAGTTTTGACCTTTCTATCCCTTTAAGAGAGTTAAAATTTTGATAAAGTGGGCAAATGGAAACCTGGCTAGCAAGAATCCTTCAAGGAAAAACAAAAATATTCAGTTAAGAATGACTTTGGATCGATTTATATCCCAACTGAGAGAAAATGTAGCATGCAAAAAAAAAAATGGAAAGGGACCTTGTATTAAATTTTTCTCTGTTTTATATAACATATTTAAAATGTATTACAATGTTTTGGGGATTTTTTTTTTGTAAAATAAACTGTCAAATAAACAAAACCATCTTCTTCTGCATTAAGTTATAGATACTTAGGTATCAACTGTGCATAAACATGCAGATCCTGTTAGTTTTCTAATAAACTAAAACACCTTTAATGCAAAATGTGTTTAACCTGGTTAAATGCTACACTTTCAGAAATATGAAGGACAATGTTTCCGCTTTATGCCACTTCAATATTTTAAAATTAGTAACAATGATTTACTTTTATGCTAAACAAACTAGACAGTTTTTAATGGAATAACATTTCTTCAACTTCACTGTTGTGTATTAATAGAACTAAGATTTTTCTGTTAAAACAATAATTCTGAAAACATCATGCTTATGGGATTAATCATTCTCTCTTAAACTCTGATTAGATGCCCGTAAAGCAATTTTTGACATGTTTTAACCATTAAATGGACATTATACACTAGTTTTTTTCTTTGCATAAATGTTTTGTAAATGATCCATTTATATAGCCCATCTGGGCGTGTTTTGTAACAATATATAATTTTGCTTATTTGTAAATAACATTGTGCTAATTTTCAGACTCCAAACCAAGCCCCAAAATTTAAGATGTATACTGATGTCTACAGAATTCTGCTTGTGTAATCAGTCTTTTCATATGCAGGGGAGGGGGAGTGTCTGCCTGTTCCTGTTTCCCACCCCCTTTCAGTGGTTTCCCAGCCTAACCTCATCACCAGTGCTAAACTGGGAGCTTCTAAGTAAGTTTTTAAAAGGTTATGTACTGGAATTTTTATATCAGTACCTGTGCATATTTTGTCTTTATAGTAGTGTCTATTACATGTAGTTATATGAAAATAGGTGCATACTGTCCCTTTAAACATAAAGCAAACTATCTGTAGAAGGTTATGGTCAGAGTGACTCAAGCACAATGGAAGTCACAAGCCAAAAATGATGCCAGAGGGTAAAGGTCACCCAAACTCTGTTTCCTCCTGGAGTGCCGTAGCAACGGAGGAACCAAATCCGCGAAAAATGTACAAGCAGAGGATAGGGGCAGGCACTACACAATGGTGCTAGTAAAACATCCACAATTTATTGCGAAAATATAAAACAGGAACAAAACTTCTAACACGGATCAAAGAAGAGCTTGACAGACAGAGAGTGGGACACCCTACAGGTGCTTACTCATAGACTTGAGTAGTGTCTGCAACTATCCTCTGCTTGATAAAGCAAATTATCACTCATATCCCTCTAGCAATTATTTCACTCATACATTGTGTTACATTGTGTTACATTATGTTACATTGTGTTACATTGTGTTACATTGTGTTACATTGTATTACATTGTATTACATTGTGTTACATTATGTTACATTGTGTTACATTATGTTACATTGTGTTACATTGTGTTACATTGTGTTACATTGTGTTACATTGTGTTACATTATGTTACATTGTGTTACATTGTGTTACATTGTGTTACATTGTGTTACATTATGTTACATTGTGTTACATTGTATTACATTGTGTTACATTATGTTACATTGTGTTACATTGTGTTACATTATGTTACATTGTGTTACATTGTGTTACATTATGTTACATTGTGTTACATTGTGTTATATTGTATTACATTATGTTACATTGTGTTACATTGTATTACATTGTGTTACATTGTGTTACATTGTGTTACATTATGTTACATTGTGTTACATTGTGTTACATTATGTTACATTGTGTTACATTGTGTTACATTATGTTACATTGTGTTACATTGTATTACATTGTGTTACATTATGTTACATTGTGTTACATTGTGTTACATTATGTTACATTGTGTTACATTGTGTTACATTGTATTACATTGCGTTACATTGCGTTACATTGTGTTACATTGTGTTACATTGTGTTACATTATGTTACATTGTGTTACATTGTGTTACATTGTGTTACATTGTGTTACATTGCGTTACATTGTGTTACATTGTATTACATTGTGTTACATTGTATTACATTGTGTTACATTGTGTTACATTGTGTTACATTGTGTTACATTGTATTACATTGTGTTACATTATGTTACATTGTGTTACATTGTGTTACATTGTGTTACATTGTATTACATTGTGTTACATTGTGTTACATTGTGTTACATTGCGTTACATTGTGTTACATTGTATTACATTGTGTTACATTGTGTTACATTGTGTTACATTGTGTTACATTGTATTACATTGTGTTACATTGTATTACATTGTGTTACATTGCGTTACATTGTGTTACATTGTATTACATTGTGTTACATTGTGTTACATTGTGTTACGTTGTGTTACATTGTGTTACATTGTGTTACATTGTGTTACATTGTATTACATTGTGTTACATTGTGTTACATTGTATTACATTGATAATGCTTCCCTGGGGTTACATTAAGCAGGCACCTATTCTGTTTTGCTAGTAAGAGGTACAGGGTAAAATATTGAAAGAGGATGACTAAGACCATACGTTTTGAAACTCTAATATTCCTGTAAATGTTCTAAAGGCAGTGATTGTTTTTAAATGGATCTGGACAATAAAATTAAACTTTATGAATTAGACAATAGACAATGCATACATTAAAAAAACAAATTTGCTTCTACTATCAAATTGACTTTATTTTAATTTGCTTCATTAGAATGTAGACTCCTTCCCAATAGGGCATACCTAGGTAGGCTCAGTGGCAAGTACATATACTAAGCAATATATATAGATATACACACACACACTGCTCCTTTAGCAGAACACATATGTTAAACGAACATGAACCAAAAAATGTTCTTTTATAATTCAGATTTAGATAGAGCATATGATTTTAAACAACTTTCCAATTTAATTATATTATCTAATTTGCTCTGTTCTCTTGGTATCTTTAGTTGAATAACATACCTAGGTAGCCTCAGTAACTGGGAGCTAGCTGTTGATTGCAGTGTCACATATATACTACTTATCATTAGCTTGTGTTCAGCTAGCTCCCAGTAGTGCATTGCTGCTTTTTTTTTTTTATAAAGGATGCCAATGAAGCAAAATTAATAATAAAAGTAAATTGGAAAGTTGTTTGAAATTGTATGTTCTGTCTAAAAAATAAATGACATTTTTTGGGTTTCATGTCACTTTAAATAAAATAGATTATTAGTGGAGCGCAAACGTTTGGGTTTTTACAATTGTTTGCTCACTGGTTAAGTTGCGCTAGTATTACAAGTTGAAAGTAAACGCAAAACATGTGAGCGCAATCTTGATTTCCGCTAGAAGGATTACTGCGTCCTCAGAGTTGTGGTTAACTGTTTTGGGAAACTAAAAGTTGCACAATACACATCAAAAATACATTACAAAGTACAGTTACACTCATAATAACACTATCTAATAAACATTATTTAAAAAAAAATATTGCCCATTTTTGGTTGAGAACCTGGGTTATGCTTGCTTCTTGTTTTGCTAAATATAGCCACCAATAAGCAAGAGCTATCCAGGGTGCTGAACCGAAAATGGGCTGGCTCCTAAGCTTTAAACTCTTGCTTTTTAAATAAAATTAGCAAGAGAACGAAAAAAAAATGGATAGTAGAAGTAAATTAGAAAGTTGCTTGAAATCGCATGCTCTATCTGAATCATGAAAGAATAACTTGGATTTAGTATCCCTTTAAGTAGTTGAAAACATGTAAAAGCAATGTATGCAATATTCATTTTTAATAAAGTGTTATAATGTGTATTTACTATAAATTTTTCACATTCCATTGTTCTGCACATAGCGTTCCACTTGTAATTTAGCCCAAAGTGCATTATGTTAATTGTATATTTGTTTTAGCCAATTGCTGAGTAAAGCCTTTTTCCTCTCACATTAATTTTACCATAGTTCCCCCAATATGCTATTACATAGAAACATAGATTTTGATGGCAGATAAGAGCCATAGGCCCAGCAAGTCTGCCCGATATTACCTAACAGTAAAAACTTATCTAGTTTTGTAGGATAGCCTTATGCTTGTCCAAGGCATTTTTAGTCCCCCACAGTGTTTGTCATTACTGCCTCTTGAGGAAGTTTATTCCATAAATCAATCACTCTTTCTGTAGAGAAGTGCTTCCTCAAATTACTTCTGAATCTGCTACCCTTCAGCTTGAGATCATGACCCCTTGTTCTTGAATTTTCCATTTTATGTAAAATACCCACAGCCTCAGTTTTACTAAACCCTTTACCGTACTTAAAAGTTGCTATCATATCACCTCTTTCCCTACTCTCCTCTAAGCTATACATATTTAGGTAATTGAGACTATTCTGGTAAGTTTTATTTTTTAGACCATGTACCATTTTGGTAGCCCTCTTTTGCACAGATTCAAGATTGTTACTATCCTTCTGAAAAAACGGCCTCCAGAACTGCACACAATACTCAAGATGAGGCTTAACTAATGATCTATAAAGTAGCAGAAGGACGTTACTATTTCTGCTGCAAATACCTCTACCAATACATCCAAGCATTCTGCTGGTCTTACTTGCTGCATTACTACATTGTTTACTAAGTTTTAAATCATCTGAAATAATAATTCCCAAGTCCTGTTCCTCATTTGTAACAGTCAGTAAAGTGTCTTTGAGTCTGTAATTAACATATGGATTTTTCGTCCCTAAATGCATTATTTTACACTTTGCTGTGTTAAACTTTAGATCCCAGTCATTTGTCCAATCCTCCAATTGTTGTATATAACATTTTTATTTTATCTACCCCACCCCTGGAGCATCCACTCTGTTACAAATGTTTGTATCATCTGCAAACAGTCATACTTTCCCCTGTAGCCCTTTGATGATATCACAGATAAATATGTTAAACAAAACAGGCCCCAGAACTGACCCCTGAGGAACACCACTAGTAACAGCCCCCTCTGTTGAATGAACTTAATTTACTAAGACACTTTCTTTTCTGTCCTTAAGCCAGCATTCCACCCAGTTCACATTTTTTGAGTCTAAACCAAGGAGATACAGTTTGTGAATTAGTTTGTTGTGTGGGACGGTGTCTAATGCTTTGCTGAAATCTAGATATGCTACATCAACTGCTCCACCCTTGTCTAATACTTTTGTTACATAATCAAAGAAGTCAATTAGATTAGTCTAACGTGATCTCCCTGTAAAACCATGCTGATTTTGGTCCTCTGAATTGTTTGTCTTTATGTAAGTCAAATTTATTTTCTTTTAAGAGGCTTTCCATTAATTTCCCTACTACTGAAGTTAAACTAACTGGCCTGCAGTTACCAGCTTCTTCCCTACTGCCCTTTTATGAAGAGGTATCACATTTGCTATTCTCCAATCAGCTCCTGTTAATAGTGACTGATTAAACAGATCAGTAATGGGACAGTTAGCACTGATCGAAGTTCTTTTAAAACTCTTGGATGAATATTATTAGGACCCACTGCCTTTTTAACATTTATTTTTGATAATGCTAACAAAACCTCATCCTCTGTTAAAAGATTAGTGTTAAGCTTGCTTCTATTTTTCGTAGCATCCCTTAATGTAGACATTCTATCTTCACAATCTTTTGTGAAAACAGAACATAAGTAATCATTAAGACAATCTGCAATTTGCTTATCTCCTTCTATTATTCTACCATCAACTGATTTCAATTTTACTATTCCTACCTTATTTTTTCTTCTTTAACTGATATATCTAAAGAACGTTTTGTCGCCTTGTTTTACTTACTGTGCTATCTTCTCTTCTGCATGAGCTTTAACCTTCCTAATTAACTGCTTAGTCTTTTTTTGTTGGAGTCTCCATATTTTCATATCATCATCTGATTGTGTGTGTCTGTAATTTTTATAAGCTATCTCTTTTGTCTTTACAGCATGTGCTACTTCTTTAGAAAACCAAATTGGTTTCCACTTTCTTTTACTTTTACAGACATGTCTAATACAGTCTGTGGTTGCATCTAAAATGGCACCCCTCACAAATTACCACTGTTCTTGAACCCCTGTAATAAGAGTTTTTCCTTTTAAATATTGTTTTAGGTATTCTCCCATTAATGAAAAATCTGCCTTCCTAAAGTCTAAAAATGTTGTTTTAGTCAGGGTGGACAGTGTCTGAAGATAAATACTAAACCAAACAGATGATCACTGGGTTCAGTTCTCACCTTCAGACACATCTGAAACTGCTTAAACTGTATCACTGTTTGTAAGTATTAAATCTAATAGCTTCCTTACAAGTTGGTTCCATAACTAATTGCTCAAGTGATTCCCCTAGAAGAAATTCAAGAATATACCTGCTTCTAGCTGATCTAGCAGAAGGAATCTTCCAGTCTACATCTGGCAAATTAAAGTCCCCCATTACTATAACCTTACCCTTCATGGTCATTTTGGTTATTTCTTCTAATAACAGATTGTCCAGTTTTTTATCCTGCAATGGAGGCCTATATACAACCCCTATTCTAAACACATTTTTATCTCCAATTTTCAAAGTCACCAAAATATTTTCCACCGCATCATTTTTTTCTACAATTTCAGTAACCTTTATATTTTCATTGACATACAGAGCAACTCCTCCACCTCGCTTTCCTACTCTGTTCTTTTTAAATAACCTGTATCCAGGTATGACTATGTCTATGTCATGCACAAATGTCAAAAACATATTAAGGGTCTGTGTCAGAGTCTCTAACTAGAAGTAATTAGTGTCAGAAACTATCAGCATGATGCAATCTGTCAGGTAGAAATCAATGCCAACACCTATACGTCAGAGGAGCAGGCCAAGAAGAAGTCAACAGCAAAAGAGCAATCAAGATTCAGACTCAGTAAACAAGATCAGAAAACACAGGGAAGGTGGTAAGTAAAAATGCACATACGTTACCAATGACGTGTATGTGCTTTAAACTGTACATTTTACATAAAATTTGTGCAACATTTTTCAGTTTAACAAACTTAAAGTGCCATAAAACATTTTGAGTTATGTGCATATTATAAAAGTATCAAATGAGGTAAAAGAGTGTGTGAAAAAAAGTGTAAAAAAAAGCTTAGTATTTGAATAAAATGTCAAAAAATCTGCAAAATTACTTAAACTTTAGTGTTGCCAAGTGTAGCCTGTTCAACCCCCCTTTATCAGTGTCCTACTCCAAACCTTGTTGTATCATGTGACAAAGTGTACATGTGAGGATTATTTACTTTTGCAAGTATGGGGGGGGGTTGAGGAGGGACAGCTAGTACTGTTTTTGTTTTTTGCCAAGAGGCTTGCTTTTTCCATATGGATAATGTCACATGCTTTGTGAAAGCTTCAGCATAATACTGTGCACTGCTTTAGTCAGGTGTCATGTGACTGTGCCCCCTATTGTGCATGTGCATGAGTGCATTCTGCTGAAGTTATGGCCTGGATAGCACCTTTCATATATGTAAATGTCCAGGAGGAAGCTTGCTGGAAACAAAATTATGCCTGAATTAAAGGGATTAAAACAGAAATCATTTTGCAAGTAAGCTTTGGCTGCATTATATGTTTAGAAACTTATGTTAGTTCATACTATTTTATGACCCTTTAACACTGATATCAGGATAACTTGCTCAAATCTAGACTCATTTTGTTACCGTCTTCTCACAACTCATATAAGTGTTAAACCATAAACCTCTAATCTTAGTCCCAAAAATATGCCAGTTCCCCCAGCACCTTCCAGATACAACATAACCAACATTGTTATAATAATATACTTTATAACCTCTAAGTTAGTCTGTTTTCTAAGTCCCAGCAGGATGCCCCTTATCTCATGAGTTTTTTAAATTGTGCACTATAGCCAGACATTGCTAGTTTATGTGTGCCATATAAATAAGATTGTACTCATTCCGGTGGAGAATTATAATGGTTATACAAGAACCAGCACTGACTGGCTAAAATGCAAGATTTTAAAAAGTACTGAGATAAAGGGGCAGTTTGCAGAGGCTTAGATACAAGGTAACTACAGAGGTAAAAAGTGTATTAATATAATCGTGTTGGTTATGCAAAACTGGAGAATAGGTAACAAAGGGATTATCTATCTTTTTAAACAATAATCATTTTCAAGTAGACTGTCCCTTTACATATAGGTAAATGTTGTAAATTAGAACTAGGTGGTGGCAAAATAAGTTCTCTATATAAGCTTTCGTGTCCACCCTGGGGAAGGGACTTCACAAGCCCATCTTTAGTGGTCAAGCCATTGGTCCCTTTGGCCCCCAAATTCAAGTAAAGATGTGTAGAGAAAACTCCCTCCATGAGGGCTTCAGTGTATGAGCCATACAGCAAACACATAAATTACTGGAGTCCATAAATTAAGATCCTGTGGACTTACAGAGGTTTAAGTAACTATTGAAAAAGTGTCCACAAAAGCTACAGTGTAGGGTACTAAAAACATAACCTTAAAGAGAGCCTTTGGACAAAGAAGATAAAAAAACGTTGCGTCTTTGCTAGAACATTTATAGTTTGGGCAAACCCTGATTGAGAGATAAGGGAAGTGATAGGTTGAGTTTGGGCATTCAAAAACAATTACAGCAAACAAAGAAGGTGTTATTCTATTTGGAAAGTTTTCACTTTCTGCCCTGTATGCTGATGCATTGCATTACTACACATAAGTCTGATAGCTTCAAGGTGTTGACTGTGATAACTTTAAACTCCATTATGTTATTGATCATTGAAGACTGGAGCTAAGTAACATCTATGAGCTATGCCATAGCTCATAATCATCTCCCAATCTGAAGAGTGAGCCTGAACTGGTATAACCTCCTTTTCTCATCTATTTTCAATTTGTTAATGCCCAAACTTGATCCGTAGATCTCACCCATCCATGCAGTCCAATCTCTTTTCCTCTGTTCCAAGGACAATTTAAGAGGTGTTGAGATGTATATGACTCAAGGTAAAGTTAGCAGCAGTCATATTTTACTGCATGTGCACTGGATTTCTGATGCCAAGCCTGTTCTTAAAAATATACATTTCATAAAAAAAAACAATCCCATTGAACATAAAAAAGGAATATGCTATAATCAGTCATAAGAATCTCATATTAAAAGGCCAATAAAGGGACAATGTACACAATAAAACTGTTGATGAGGTTATTATATTCAAAGCAATTGCAGGAACACCCTTTCAAATGGGCTGAGCTCTCTCTTCCACTCCCCACTGGGGTTTTATTTCATCTGATGCCTCCTGTTTACATAGCTTTTTTTATAGCCAACACTGCAGTATTGGCATTTTCAGTATAGGTGGCAGTTTCAACTTTAAAATAAAAAAAAATTAATATGACAAAATAAAGGTAAAGGAGGTATTTGTAAATAAGTTAATACAGTACTATGTCCTTTTGAATACAAAGCTCAGTCTCTATAAAATGTTTAAAAGCTTGCAATGTGCATTCATTATTTATTTTGCTTGCTATTGCTAATATACTTGCAAATGACAGGGGTAGTAAATGCTTTGCAATTAAAAAACATTTGTGTTGTCTGACTACAGCATAAGAAACATATTACCAATGATAAGCAAATTATCATTTGGTTGCTGCAATCCTATTCAAACTCCTCCCACCTTGTTTGAAGGAGCCAATCCAGGCTTGAGTGTGCAGCTGACAAGGCAAGCTACTGTTATTATGCCAGCAGCCGTGCATTGTTTTAAGCTCTTATCTGTTAAAGCCAATTGGGGGAGATATGTAGCATGATTAGCCTTGAGAAGTCTGCAGTATACTTTTTAGTTTTTATAATTAGAAAAGCCACAATTTCAGGGCTATATTACATGAAAAGGCAGAAAAATAAATACTTAAAATATATTGCAAAGTTGTATCCCTAATCTGTCCTTCACTATGAAAGGCGTTAATTTTGTTAACAAATTGAGTGTTAAATGCTTTTAAAACAATTATTTTTATTGCAGATTTTTAGCTATGCAGAGATTAATTGCTGATATAAAGCAGGCATGTAAACAAAATGACTTTTATGTCGCTTAAAATTGAGCAATCTGCACTCTTGATATCTTTCAGGTATGATGCTATCTTGGGATCCATTTAAATCATAAACTGATGCCATATGCTGTTGTGGTTTACTATAATTATATTCATCTCAAAATAGTTTTCAGTAAACTATTCTGGTCCCTGATATACAGCCAACATAATCACAAGGAACCCGCTTTAGTAACTTGATGTATATATTTGTTGCATTTGTATAAAATAGGTTGTAACAACACATTGCTAAACAATAAATTACTGCCCTCTTTGGCAGCCAAGGGGTTAATGGCTATAAAAATTGAAAAGTGAGATAAAATACAGAAACACCAAGCAGCTGAACTGCTCTATAAAATTCAAATCAATTCAACTAAAATGTATTAGATGCAAAGTGTTTATTTTACTGCAGTAAGACGTGCTCCAGCGCCCCTCTGTGGATATATATTCAAACTGAGTTTTAGAAACACAAATGCAGATGCTATTTTAGGACCAGATATAAAATATTTAGATTTAAAATTACACAAAAGTTTCCATAAATATAGATCCCCCAAGTAAAACATGTATATACAGGTTTGTCCTGCTTAATGACTCATAGCTACAAGAATAAATGTGCAAAAATTGTACCTTTAGGGGTACAATAGCTTGTCACCAGGGCAGTACCCTCAAAGGTACACCCAATGTACCCTTTAACATGGGTACATATTGGTACCCTTGCAGATTGTACCTTTCAAAGGCCAATATGTACCTTTGGTGGCTAGATTGGACCTCAATACTATGGCCTTTTAAGGGTACTTTAACAGTGAGAAGCCCTTCGTACCTCATAATGGTAATATTGTACTCAACACAGTAAATTTAAACTGCTTTTCCTTCAAATTTAGTATATAACATACTAATATGCATTCACCTAATGTGTACTTGTGCAGAGTCTGCAGACAGTATTAGAATAGCTAGACTGCAATTTAATAACTTTGGATAATGTAGCCAAATAGCAGGTACAAAGATTGCTACAGGAATTCCTGCAACAACAAGGAAAAAGAACTAGTTCCAAAGGGAGCCACCTGAAATATTTTATTTCACTCTGTACTAGACTTTAACAACACCCCATAAAAATTAAGGTGACGCCACATAAAACATAAATATATAGAAAATATATTGAAAACAACATAATAATAAAATATAACTCCAGCGAAAGGAAGGGGGATTCAGGGGAGCGATAAACGATAAAAATCACAACTATACCTTGAATTATCACTCTATGCAAAATATATGCAAATGAGTCTATTTCCCCAATACACATTTTGGTGATAAACCTTCTACCAATATATGGAGCTGTGTTACACATGTCGAGAAACTTTCAACCAATAGATGGTGCTATAACGTGTTACACAAGGTCAATGTATGTGACTGGGGAATAGTTAAAAAAAAATTTTTGATTGTTTTTAATTTTTATTTTTTAAACAGGTTCTTAAACAGCTCTTGTTTATTTTATAGAATTTTTTTAAAAAATGATTTGTTAATATATTTGCTTTATGTTTAAGAGTTATCATCTTGATGCTCTAAATATAAACATTACAATGTTAAGAACCTGTGTGCTATTCAGAACCAGCAACACAGTATCATTGAAGATATGGGTTGTTAAAGGGACACTGAACCCAATTTTTTCTTTTGTGATTCAGACAGAGCATGCAATTTTAAGCACCTTTCTAATTTACTCCTATTAGCAAATGTTCTTCATTCTCTTGGTATCTTTATTTGAAAAGCAAGAATGTAAGTTTAGATGCCGGCCCATTTTTGGTGAACAACCTGGTTTGTTCTTGCTGATTGGTGGATACATTCATCCACCAATAAACAAGTGCTGTCCAGTGCCCTATACTTTTTTTTCCAAATAAAGATAGCAAGAGAATGAAGAAAATTGATAATAGGAGTAAATTAGAAAGTTGATTAAAACCGCATGCTCTATCTAAATCACAAAAGAAAATATTTGGGTTCAGTGTCCCTTTAAGTATTTCTTGTTGCTGTGCCCACTTCTTACATATTACCAACAACCATTGAACATTAATTATTTTGCTGTGCAACATGCATGTTGAATTGACTTTTGGTGACTGCAAGTTATGTTTTCATTGAATAATTGGGGTGCACAAATGTTATGGATTTGCAAGGTTTGGCAGAATTAAATTACCCACCCCCCTCAACCTTATAGTCACACAAGTGATTGTACCTTTTTGGGGGGATTAAATGGTACAGAAATTGACCCTTTGCAGTTGGAAACATATTTGTACCTTATTTACCCCTAAATGGAACATATTAGTTCCATAAGGAGTAATTGTGATCCATTGAGGGTACAAACACAGCAGTTGTACCCTATGTGTTCAAAAACTGACCCCAATTGTACCCTTTTCTTTCTGACAGTTGTATCCAATGGATTTAATATACCTCCCCCTCCATTATTACAAACTGAATACTGTATGTGTCCACACAAGGCTTGGTTAAGGTACATGAAACCAATTTTTTTTTCTTTCATTATTCAGATAGAGAATACAATTATAAACAACTTTCAAAATTACTTCTATTATTTAATTTGATGTATTCTCTTTGTTTCCTTTGTTGAAGTAACAGCAATGTATTATTAGCAGGGAACCTGTAACATGAGGCATATATGTGTAGCCACCAATCAGCAGCTCCTGTGTTTACCTAGGTATCATTTTCAGCAAAGGATACCAAGAGAACAAAACAAATTAGATAATATAAGTAAATTGAATGCTCGATCTGAATCTTAAAAGAAAAATGGGGTTTTATGTCCCTTAAAGCATATTGGGCGCCATGTACTAAGAGGCGGGCAGACAGCTTCTTAACTCGCGAAGCTGTCCGCCCGCCTCCGCTACACAGGGCAGCGGATCTATTGATTCGCTTGCCCGTATGTACCATTACACACTCATCGGAGTGTGTAATGCCCGCCCCTTCAATCGCGCGACCAATCACGCGACTGAAGGGGCTGTCAATCACCGAGAGGTGGCGTAGGCTGTAGGAAGCAGCAGTCTAATGACCGCTGCTTCTTACATTGCGGGAAGCAGGCTTGCATATGCGAACCTGCCCCGCAAAGGCTCCGGAGCAGCTTTCGCTGCTTCGTACATGGAGCCCATTGATCTGAAACCAGCAATGTTCTTCTTCAAGCTCTGAGTAAGCAATGATGGAGATGTAAAGACCAAAACCATAAGAGATCCAGTATGTATGTCTGTCTGAGTGTGTATAACAATAAAGACAAATTCCCGTGCTACATGTATATGTATATACTATATTATCCCTATACAGCAGGGTGCAAATCCCCAACTGGTTTTTATTTGATTATTTATTTAAAATTAGTAAAATATTGTTATCTATTTATACCTATTTTTTTAAATACATTAATTAACACTGAAGCAAATCCATTTTATATCTCTTTGTTAGATATATATGTGATATTATGTGCCACTTATTAGAATAGCCTCTTCTCATGCCATTTGCTTTACATTTTCACAACTCCTGTTCATATAACATGTGGCATCATTGCGTACATGTGAGTTGTATTTCTCTTTTAATGATAAACACCTGATATTAATTCTATTTGTATGGTTTAACTCACTCTTCTACTAGTGCTTTGCAAGTGAAGCAATTTAAGTTGATCTTCTGCGTGCTAAAAATAAATCCCTGTGCCAGTATTTCTAAGGGATAGTACAATGCACATTAAAGAGATTTTTATTTTAAAGCAAAAAAATGTCAACCATAGAAAGACCAGGCACTCCTAAAGTGACCACTCTACCACAAGATAAAGCTAGCATTATTAGGCAAAGGGGTAATACTCTGTGCTCCACTTGAATAGTTCTTTCTATTTATACAGGAGTGTGAGTGTACAACCACAGCGTTAGTGTATACCTACAGACCCATTGCACAATTAATGAACAGCAGGTGGAGTATAACACCATGCTTTGGGACTTATTCCAGGTGGAGAACGACGTTGTGCTGCAAAACTCATTGTAAGTGAATGAAACTCATTTATTTGGCTTGACATTTGCTGCCTCATTTCATTACTTGCAATGTTTTAAAATATGCATGCTGAAATAAAATGGCATTTTAAATACCACAGCTTATACTCTGTTAGGAATTTCTTTTACTGACAGCACTTGAGGGCTTATTTTACAGTTTGCCACGAGCAATAACAAGCCACCGAAGTGCATTGATACTGTGAGGGTTTAGGTGATTGGAACTCAAGTGCAGGAATAGATACAAAGGAAACAAAAAGTCAGGTAAATGCTTTATTAAAACTGAAATTAAGAATGGGCCAAAGGACAGATACCGGGATATTAGTCCAGCAACAAGATACCAAAGAATAAAGCAAGAACAGAGACCAAGGACAGGCCAAAGATTGGATACCATGAGATCAGTCCAGCAAGAAAATACCAAGGGGTAAAGCAAGAGCAAAGTCCAAGGACAGGCCAAAGGATGGGTGCCGTGAGATCAATCAAGCAAGAAAGTACCAAGGATAAAGCAAAGTCCAAGGAAAGGCCAAAGGATGGTTGCCGTGAGATCAGTCAAGCAAGAAAGTACCAAGGTTAAAGCAAAAGCAAAATTTAAGGACAGGCCGAAGATTGGGTACTGTGAGATCAGTCCAGCAACAAAGGTACAGAAGATTCAGCAGGCACAGAAAACAAACAGGTATAGGTGGTGGGATACCAAGTAGGTGCAGCAAGGATACCAGGTAAATGCACTTGGTACAGCAGGATTCAGGCAAGTGGCCACTGGTATAGCATGTACAGGAGACTCAGAAGGCACTGGAAAACCAGCAGGTACAGTTGGTGAAGCTGGTAAGGAATACCAGTTAAGCGCAGCTGGTAAAGCAGGATTCAGGTAAGTGGCCACTGGTAAAGCAAGTACAGGAGACTCAGCAGGAACAGGAAACCCAGCAGGTACAGCTGGTGAGGCTGGTATGGGATACCATGTAAATGCAGCTGGTACAGCAGGTTCAGGTAAGTTGCAATCAAGAAACAAGGTAGGTCCAAGGTTGTTGCAACACAGGATACAGGGAGAGCTAAAAGCAGGTAAGAACAAGGTTACCTGCACATTTACTCAGCCCAGATTGATGGGCTGAGTGGCTTTATACAGGAACTCCCACATCTATTACCATTTAGGTAGGAGATCTTAAAATTAGGCATGACCCTTTAAATTAGCACACTTGGATGAACACCTGAATCAGGAGTCTGTCGCTGGATCGTGGTCAGGTAACTACCTAACATATACATTGTTCTCTGACACCGGAAGAGTTCCGGGCACAGTTTGCACACAGAAGCGACATGGAGATACACAGACAGACACTGAATACTATACTACTAATTATGCTTTTTGATAGTGAAGGCTCCCACCAGATAAGTGCAAATGAAAAAAGTCTTATGAGAAGCGCTGTATAATAATTGGATAAGAGGGACTGTGCCTTATTGATTGAAACTACATGAGATTGTCTGTCTGTTTATACAATTGGACCAGTCTCTGAAAAGCAGTCTATAGTGTTCATAGAGTATGGAGCCTTAAAGGGATAGGAAAATCAAAAAATATATGAATCTCTTCGGAAACAGTGTGAAATTTTAAATGTTTTTGCAAATATGATCTATTAACATTTTATTACCATTTGCTTGCAATTTTTAGTTAACAATCTTAATTTTGCCAAACCCCCAATTTAGCTAATTATACAGATAATATTCCGATGTTCTACCTAGGTAGACACATCATGGCGACCCCCGCATGCTCAGTTAAGCTCCATATTACATAACACATGCGCATATAAATTCCTGTGTAAGCTCTGTGTAGAGGCGCATCACTAAGCGAGTGCCAATGCAGAGAGGACAAGTGGGGACGTCGACGTTGGAGGGGAGTGGCTCGACATATCGCTACTAGTAGAGACCAAGATGGCTGAAAAGCATTTTGGATAATAGTGGCATGTGATTCTCTTAAGTAAGTAGTGAGCATGCGATATCCCCATACAAGTATTATGAATATTCATATAAAATGGCTGCAACTAATAAGCGATTGGATGGGGCTTAGTAACTACTTTTATAGGCGGTCTTTACCACTCATTTTAGGCGAAATAAAACATATGTTTTACAGTATTAAGAAACTCCATTTCAAAACAAAAGCAAGTATTTTTTATTACATATATGTTTGTAATTCTAATAATGCATTTTATTTTACTATACTTGTAAAAATATATCTAACCCTTTAAGTACAGAAGGGGGGACGTTGTCTGTGGTTATAACATAAAACACCTCATTTGAGATACTAAAATATTTTTTTCTCAGATATGGGCATCTAGAAAACTAGATTGTGTCTATCATAAGAAAAAAATGAACATAATGTTAACACACTTTAGTTCAGATGAAAAACATGAATAAAATGACAATAATGTCACTTTAAGGGACACAATGGCAAAACCACAACATTTGTCTTGCTGTTGTCTAACTGCCATGTGTATAAGAAATTACAACTTCAAGTGTTTCCTCTGGGTATTGCTCCATATTTGAGTCTTTTAACATCAAATGTTATTTTTATAAACATATATCACTACATACTGCAGCACTTACCTATTTTGTGTCTAAAATATAAAACAGATCAATAATTTAAAAGAGTAAAAAAAAATTAATAAATACTATTATTGCATGAAACATATATACATATTTCTAATACAAATATATATATATAAGCAGCAGGAGAGCACTCTCACTTCTAAGTCAATCTGCCAGGGTGCATGCAGGAGTTGAATAATAGCAATGAACAAATGGCAGCACTCACTGGTCCTTTAAATGTATATTTTATTGTGTGACGTTTCGGGGACCGTATCCCCTTCCTCAAATGTGAGTATACCCCTCACTTTTTTGTAAATATTTTAATTATATCTTTCCATGTGACAACACTGACATGAAATTACACTTTGTTACAATGTAAAGTAGTGAGTGTACAGCCTGTATAACAGTGTAAATTTGCTGTCCCCCTCAAAATAACTCAACTCACAGCCATGAATGTGGAAATGTCCAAATTGGGGGCCCAATTAGCCATTTTCCCTCCCCGTTGTCATGTGACTCGTTAGTGTTACAAGGTCTCAGGTGTGAGAGGGGAACGGTGTGTTAAATTTGGTGTTTTCACTCTAACACTCTCTCATAATGGTCACTGGAAGTTCAACATGGCACCTCATGGCAAAGAACTCTCTGAAGATCTGAAAAAAAAGAATTGTTGCTCTACATAAAGATGGCCTAGGCTATAAGAAGATTTCCAAGACCCTGAAACTGAGCTTCAACACGGTGGGCAAGACTATACAGCGGTTTCACAGGACAGGTTCCAATCAGAACATGCCATTGTCGACCAAAGAAGTCATATCCATAGGTTGGGAGAGAAAAAAAGGAGGCGCCACAATAGTGTGAGATCGTAGGTGTATGGGACCCCCACAAAACGATACAGAATCACTTACTAGATTATAAGCACTTGAGAAGTGCCACAGGTGCAGGCTGAACTATTAAAAGCTGTCCAGCGAGCTTATCTTCGTGATCCAATGGCCCAAGGAAAAATTCGATTTCCCCCACATATACTGGGGTCGGAAATGAGCCCAGTATTGGTATGAATATCCACTCGGGGCAAAAATACAGCTTATACAGAGCTGAAAGCTGGTTAAAAGTCAGAGCAGCTAATAAAAGCAAAGGTAAAAACAAGCGTGATGACAGATAGGTTAAAATATAACATATAAGTTTATTAAAACCTAATACACTACGCGTTTCCCGGTCACAACAACCGTTTCATCAGGTGTATAAAACTAACAGTCATCACACTATTTAAAACCAATCTCGGCGTTCACAAGTTTTCAATACGCATGCCCATTAAAAGCTGTTAACCAATGAGATGCAAATCTGAGCCGGCAAACATTTTGATTTGACCAAACGATGGGCGTGTAGTACCAGCCCCTACTAACGGGGTGTTACCTGTCAATCAAATGGCGTCACTGGGAAGCACGGCTGCGGTCATCAACTCAGATACGCCGTCATTGCTAAAATACATTAGTAACAGGCACTACTCGGTAATATACTGGGTGTTTACTGCAGGATAAAGTCCCCGTAAACTACCCCATAGAGGGCGCTAATGATTCCTTACTCTATGGGGTACCAGTTAACTATCACAGTACCAGTTAACTATCACATAAAATATATAATTGTGAATTTATATCACGCACATCTCAAATCCTTGTCCTTTGTTGAAGAGGGCACTAAGGATATTGAGATATATAAAATATTTCTACATGTGCATTTTTGTACACCTTATTTGTGTGCATCACATCTAGGCGCCTTCACTTTTAATATATTATTTTTTATATCCATAGGTTGTCTTTGGGAAATAGACAAATGAGTGCTGCCAGCATTGCAGACCATACGCTGCACACAGCATCAAATTGGTCTGCATGGCTGTCGTTCCAAAAGGAAGCCTCTTCTAAAGATGATGCACAAGAAAGCCTTCAAACAGTTTGCTGAAGACAAGCAAACTAAGGACATGGATTACTGGAATCATGTTCTGTGGTCCGATGTGACCAAGATAAACTTATTTGGTTCAGATGGTATCAAGCATGTTTGGTGGCAACCAGGTGAGGAGTACAAAGACAAGTGTGTCTTGCCTACAGTTAAGCATGGTGGTGGGAGTGTCATGGTCTGGGCCTGCATGAGTGCTATCGGCACTGGGGAGCTACAGTTCATTGAGGGGACCATGGATGCCAACATGTACTGTCACATACTGAAGCAGAGCATGATCCCCTCCCTTTGGAGACTGGGCCGCAGGGCAGTATTCCAACATAATAACAACCCCAAACAACCCTCCAAGACGACCAATGCCTTGCTAAAGAAGCTGAGGGTAAAGGTGATGGACTGGCCAAGCATGTCTCCAGACCTAAACCCTATTGAGCATCTGTGGGGCATCCTCAAATGGAATGTGGGGAAGCACTCCGTGATGGCGTCATGGAGGAGTGGAAGAGGACTCCAGTGGCAACCTGTGAAGCTCTGGTGAACTCCATGCCCAAGAGGGTTAAGGCAGTGCTACAAATTAATGGTGGCCATGCAAAATTTTGACACTGGGCCCAATTTGGACATTTCCACTTAGGGGTGTACTCACTTTTGTTGCCAACGGTTTAGACATTGATGGCTGTGTGTTGAGTTATTTTGAGGGGGCAGCAAATTTACACTGTTATACAGGCTGTACATTCACTACTTTACATTGCAGCAAAGTGTAATTTCTTCAGTGTTGTCACATGAAAAGATATAATAAAATATTTACAAAAATGTGAGGGGTGTACTCACTTTTGTGAGATACTGTATATATATATATATATATATATATATATATATATATATATATACTGACTAAATATATATATATATAAGATATCATTTAGAAAAAATATTTCTGGTGGTAAAATAGTAAATAGAATAAACTACCCAAACACATAATTAATAATCGGCTAGATTACGAGTTTTGCATTATGAGAGGCTCGCTGCTAACTTGTAAGTTATTTCCACCGCTCACCTCCCTATAGCGTTGCTATTGCAGGTTTTCATAAACCCGGCATTAGTAGGCAATATTGCAGCGTTGAGCAAAATTGAGCTCCATAACGCACTCAAATACCAGCGCTGCTGTGAGCTGGTTTTACGTGCTCGTGTACGATTTTCCCATAGGTATCAATGGGGAGAGCCGGCTAAAAAGAAGCCTAATACCTGCAATAAAGGAGCGTAAAGCTCCGTAACGCAGCCCCATTGATTCCTATAGGGAAACAAAAGTAATGTTTACACCTAACACCCTAACATAAACCCTAAGTCTAAACACCCCTAATCTGCCGCCCCCAATATCACCGACACTTACATCATACTTTTTAACCCCTAATCTGCCGCCCCCGACATCGCCGACACCTACCTACATTTATTAACACCTAATCTGCTGCCCCAATGTCGTCGCTACCTTCATTACACTTATTAACCCCTAATCTGCCGCCCCTAACATCGCAGTCACCTACATTACACTTATTAACCCCTAATCTGCCGCCCCCAAAGTTGCTGCCACTATACTAAAGTTATTAATCCCTAACCCTAAGTCTAACCCTAACCCTAACACCCCTAACTTTAATATAATTCAAATAAATCTAAATAAAAATTACTATCATTAATTTACCTATAAAATAAACCCTAAGCTAGCTACAATGTATCTAATAGTTGCATTGTATCTATCTTAGGTTTTATTTTTATTTCACAGCTAAGTTTGTATTTATTTTAACTAGGTAGACTAGTTAGTAAATAGTTATTAACTATTTACTAGCTACCTAGTTAAAATAAATACAATTTACCTGTAAAATAAAACATAACCTGAGTTACACTAACACCTAACCTTACACTACAATTAAATAAATTACATTAATTAAATACAATTAACTAAATTACAAAAAAAACCCACTAAATTACACAAAATAAAAAAATCAAATATTTAAACTAATTACACCTAATCTAATAGCCCTATCAAAATAAAAAAGCCCCCCCAAAATAAAAAAAAACCCTAGCCTACATTAAACTGCCAATAGCCCTTAAAAGGGCCTTTTGCAGGGCATTGCCCCAAAGAAATCAGCACTTTTACCTGTAAAAAAATAATACAAACAACCCTACAACAGTAAAACCCACCATCCACACAACCAAACCCCCCAAATAAAAACCTACCTAAAAAACCTAAGCTCCCCATTGCCCTGAAAAGGGCATTTGTATGGGCATTGCCCTTAAAAAGGCATTTAGCTCTTTTTCAGCCCAAACCCTAAGCTAAAATTAAAACCCACCCAATAAACCCTTAAAAAAATCTAACACTAACCCCCGAAGATCCACTTACAGTTTTTGAAGACCGGACATCCATCCTCAACTAAGCCAGGAGAAGTCTTCATCCAAGCGGCAAGTAGTCCTCAACGAAGTCGGGAGAAGTCTTCATCCAAGCGGCAAGAAGTGGTTCTCGAGACGGGCAGAAGAAGGCTTCGCGTCGAAAGGATGAAGATAGAAGATGCCGTCTGGATGAAGACTTCTGCCCGTCTGGAGGACCACTTCTTGCCGCTTGGATGAAGACTTTCCCAGCTTCGTTGAGGACTTCTTGCTGCTTGGATGAAGACTTCTCCCGGCTTCGTTGAGGATGGATGTCCGGTCTTCAAAAACTGTAAGTGGATCTTCGGGGGTTAGCGTTAGTTTTTTTAAGGGTTTATTGGGTGGGTTTTATTTTTATCTTAGGGTTTGGGCAGAAAAAGATCTAAATGCCTTTTTAAGTCAATGCCCATACAAATGCCCTTTTCAGGGCAATGGGAAGCTTAGGTTTTTATAGATAGGATTTTATTTGGGGGGTTTGGTTGTGTGGGTGGTGGGTTTTACTTTTGGGGGGTTGTTTGTATTATTTTTTTTACAGGTAAAAGAGCTGATTTCTTTGGGGCAATGCCCCGCAAAAGGCTCTTTTAAGGGCCATTGGTAGTTTATTGTAGGCTAGGGTTTTTTTTTCATGGGGGGGCTTTTTTATTTTGATAGGGCTATTAGATTAGGTGTAATTAGTTTAAATACTTGATAATTTCTTTTTTATTTTGTGTAATTTTTTTTTTTTTTGTAATTTAGTTAATTGTATTTAATTAATGTAATTTATTTAATTGTAGTGTAAGGTTAGGTGTTAGTGTAAGACAGGTTAGGTTTTATTTTACAGGTAAATTTGTATCTATTTTAGCTAGGTAGTTAGTAAATAGTTAATAACTATTTAGTAACTAGTCTACCTAGTTAAAATAAATACAAACGTGCCTGTGAAATAAAAATAAAACTTAAGCTAGCTACAATGTAACTATTAGTTATATTGTAGCTAGCTTAGGGTTGATTTTAAAGGTATTTCGTTTTAAATAGGAATTATTTAGTTAATGATAGTAATTTTTATTTAGATTTATTTTAATTATATTAAAGTTAGTGGGTGTTAGGGTAAGACTTAGGGTTAGGTTTAGGGGTGAATAACTTTAGTGTAGTGGCGGCGATGTTAGGGACAGTAGATTAGGGGTTAATAACACTAAT